>NW_026284462.1:0-124130 GCF_023373465.1 Oncorhynchus keta
ATTATTATATTATGTCATTATGGGGTGTTGTGATGTCATTATGGGGTATTGTGATGTCATTATGGGGTATTGTGATGTCATTATGGGGTGTTGTGATATCATTATGGGGTATTGTGATGTCATTATGGGGTATTGTGATGTCATTATGGGGTATTGTGATGTCATTATGGGGTATTGTGATGTCATTATGGGGTATTGTGATGTCATTGTGGGGTATTGTGTGTAGATTGAAGAGTTTTTTAATATATATGTTTTAATCCATTTTAGAATAAGGCTGTAACGTAACAAAATGTGGAAAAAGTCAAGGAGTCTGAATAGTTTCTGAATGCACCGTGGATCCATTATAGTGCAGATGTACAGTGTCATATCATGATGAAGTCCATAGTGGACATGATTTTATTGCAGAAGTTGCACGATAATGTCCAAAGCTGCAAAGGTCACGAACCATCCCGCCTGCATTGCCATAGCTGCTGTTGCTCCGTTCTTCTTAGAGTCCTCTATGTTAGTACGGATGGTTCCCACCGGTCTAGCAGGCCTGCTGATTATGCTTGGGTTGTGGTTACTCAGCAGCTGTGTAGCTCGGACCACCCTCACCACCCTGGTATAGTCTCTCTCCTTGGAGACACACTGGTAGTTCCCATAGTGCTCTGTCTGCATGGAGGGGATGAGATGGAGACAGCTGGCCTGCAGTCGCAAACAGGGGCGTGTCGTGCCCAGGTGTTCCCAGCTGTAGTGGGCGTGGTAGGAGTCTATGGGACAGGACAGGTAGAAGGGGACGTTCAGGGGCACAGAGTGGACCGATGCACCGAGGGCGTTCAGGGACGAGGAGGGCTGGGTGTCACGTCTGGTCCTGTTGCTGGTGGGCTTCTTTGGTTCTGGAGAAAGAGTCGGAGAAATGTATTTCACAAGGCAGGGGAATGAAAATCTAGCCCATTCAATCAATACATTCCAAATCAAATAACAGGCATATAACATATAACATTTGATTGATTGATTGATTGAATTATTATCAGTGTGTGAGATGTCGATGTACCTTCTGATATTTGAACTCCTGCTGTTTTAAGGCAGACATTAGTTTGTCCTCCATCAATATTTTGAATGCCTCCCCTATGGAAAGAAAAACAACGTTCAGTTCACTAAGACAACCACTATATCAGTTTAGATACAGTAGACAGCAATTACCAGTTACTGTAAAAGGCTCTTTGGGGTTTAGGCCGGTTACTGTAAAAGGCTCTTTGGGGTGTAGGCCAGTTACTGTAAAAGGCTCTTTGGGGTGTAGGCCGGTTACTGTAAAAGGCTCTTTGGGGTGTAGGCCGGTTACTGTAAAAGGCTCTTTGGGGTGTAGGCCGGTTACTGTAAAAGGCTCTTTGGGGTGTAGGCCGGTTACTGTAAAAGGCTCTTTGGGGTGTAGGCCGGTTATTGTAAAAGGCTCTTTGGGGTGTAGGCCAGTTATTGTAAAAGGCTCTTTGGGGTGTAGGCCAGTTACTGTAAAAGGCTCTTTGGGGTGTAGGCCAGTTACTGTAAAAGGCTCTTTGGGGTGTAGGGGTTACTGTAAAGGCTCTTTGGGGTTAGGCCAGTTACTGTAAAAGGCTCTTTGGGGTGTAGGCCAGTTACTGTAAAAGGCTCTTTGGGGTTTAGGCCAGTTACTGTAAAAGGCTCTTTGGGGTGTTGGCCAGTTACTGTAAAAGGCTCTTTGGGGTGCTCTTTGGGGTGTAGGCCAGTTACTGTAAAAGGCTCTTTGGGCTGTAGGCCAGTTACTGTAAAAGGCTCTTTGGGGTGTAGGCCAGTTACTGTAAAAGGCTCTTTGGGGTTTAGGCCAGTTACTGTAAAAGGCTCTTTGGGGTGTAGGCCAGTTACTGTAAAAGGCTCTTTGGGCTGTAGGCAGGTTACTGTAAAAGGCTCTTTGGGCTGTAGGCCGGTTATTGAAAAAGGCTCTTTGGGGTGTAGGCCAGTTACTGTAAAAGGCTCTTTGGGGTGTAGGCCGGTTACTGTAAAAGGCTCTTTGGGGTGTAGGCCAGTTACTGTAAAAGGCTCTTTGGGGTGTAGGCCAGTTACTGTAAAAGGCTCTTTGGGGTGTAGGCCAGTTACTGTAAAAGGCTCTTTGGGGTGTAGGCCGGTTACTGTAAAAGGCTCTTTGGGGTGTAGGCCAGTTACTGTAAAAGGCTCTTTGGGGTGTAGGCCAGTTACTGTAAAAGGCTCTTTGGGGTGTAGGCCAGTTACTGTAAAAGGCTCTTTGGGGTGTAGGCCGGTTACTGTAAAAGGCTCTTTGGGGTGTAGGCCAGTTACTGTAAAAGGCTCTTTGGGGTGTAGGCAGGTTACTGTAAAAGGCTCTTTGGGGTGTAGGCCGGTTATTGAAAAAGGCTCTTTGGGGTGTAGGCCAGTTACTGTAAAAGGCTCTTTGGGGTGTAGGCCAGTTACTGTAAAAGGCTCTTTGGGGTGTAGGCCGGTTACTGTAAAAGGCTCTTTGGGGTGTAGGCCGGTTACTGTAAAAGGCTCTTTGGGGTGTAGGCCGGTTACTGTAAAAGGCTCTTTGGGGTGTAGGCCGGTTATTGTAAAAGGCTCTTTGGGGTCTAGGTCAGTTACTGTAAAATGCTTGTTGGGGTCTAGGCCAGTTACTGTAAAAGGCTTTTTGGGGTCTAGGCCAGTTACTGTAAAAGGCTCTTTGGGCTCTAGGCCAGTTACTGTAAAAGGCTTGTTGGGGTCTAGGCCAGTTACTGTAAAAGGCTCTTTGGGGTCTAGGTCAGTTACTGTAAAAGGCTTGTTGGGGTCTAGGCCGGTTACTGTAAAAGGCTCTTTGGGGTCTAGGTCAGTTACTGTAAAAGGCTTGTTGGGCTCTAGGTCAGTTACTGTAAAAGGCTTGTTGGGGTCTAGGCCGGTTACTGTAAAAGGCTCTTTTTATTCATTATTATTTTTACTTCACCTTTATTTAACCAGGTAGGCTAGTTGAGAACAAGTTCCCTTTATTTAACCAGGTAGGCTTGTTGAGAACAAGTTCTCATTTACAACTGCGACCTGGCCAAGATAAAGCAAAGCAGTTCGACACATACAACAACACAGAGTTACACATGGAATATACAAACATACAGTCAATAATTCAGTAGAAAGTCTATATACAGTGTGTGCAAATGAGGTGAGATAAGGGAGGTAAGGCAATAAATAGGCCATGGTGGCGAAGTAATTACAATATAGCAATTAAACACTGGAATGGTAGATGTGCAGAAGATGAATGTGTAAGTAGAGATACTGGGGTGCAAAGGAGAAAGTAAAATAAATAAATACAATATGGGGATGAGGTAGTTGGATGGGCTATTTACAGATCAGCTATGTACAGGTGCAGTGATCTGTGAGCTGCTTTGACAGCTGGTTCTTAAAGCTAGTGAGGGAGATCTGAGTCTTCAGTTTCAGTGATTTTTGCAGTTCGTTCCAGTCATTGGCAGCAGAGAACTGGAAGGAAAGGCAGCCAAAGTAGGAATTGGCTTTTAGGATGACCGGTGAGATATATCTGCTGGAGCGCGTGCGACGGGTGGGTGTTGCTATGGTGACCAGTGACCTGAGATAAGGCGGGGCTTTACCTAGCAGAGACTTGTAGAATACCTAGAGCAAGTGGGTTTGGCGAATAAATTATGAAGCGAGGGCCAGCCAACGAGAGCATACAGGTCGCAGTGGTGGGTAGTATATGGGGCTTTGGTGACAAAACGGATGGCACTGTGATACACTAGATTCAATTTGCTGAGTAGAGTGTTGGAAGCTATTTTGTAAATGACATCGTCGAAGTCGAGGATCGGTAGGATGGTCAGTTTTACGAGGGTATGTTTGGCAGCATGAGTGAAGGATGCCTTGTCATTCATTCTTTGGCCTGGGAATGTAAAAGGCTCTTGGCGGTCTAAGCCGGTTAATGTAAAAGGCTCTTGGCGGTCTAAGCCGGTTAATGTAAAAGGCTCTTGACGGTCTAAGCCGGTTAATGTAAAAGGCTCTTAGCGGTCTAAGCCGGTTAATGTAAAAGGCTCTTAGCGGTCTAAGCCGGTTAATGTAAAAGGCTCTTTGGGGTCTAAGCCGGTTAATGTAAAAGGCTCTTTGCGGTCTAAGCCGGTTAATGTAAAAGGCTCTTTGGGGTCTAAGCCGGTTAATGTAAAAGGCTCTTTGGGGTCTAAGCCGGTTAATGTAAAAGGCTCTTTGGGGTCTCGGTTAATGTAAAAAGGCTCTTTGGGGTCTAGCCGATTAATGTAAAAGGCTCTCTTAGCGGTTAATGTAAAGGCTCTAAGCCGGTTAATGTAAAAGGCTCTTAGCGGTCTAAGCGGTTAATGTAAAAGGCTCGGTTTTGGGGTCTAAGCCGGTTAATGTAAAAGGCTCTTTGGGGTCTAAGCGGTTAATGTAAAAGGCTCTTTGGGGTCTAAGCCGGTTAATGTAAAAAGAGCTCTTTGGGGTCTAAGCGGTTAATGTAAAGGCTCTTTGGGGTCTAAGCCGGTTAATGTAAAAGGCTCTTAGCGGTCTAAGCCGGTTAATGTAAAAGGCTCTTAGCGGTCTAAGCCGGTTAATGTAAAAGGCTCTTTGGGGTCTAAGCCGGTTAATGTAAAAGGCTCTTTGGGGTCTAAGCCGGTTAATGTAAAAGGCTCTTTGGGGTCTAAGCCGGTTAATGTAAAAGGCTCTTAGCGGTCTAAGCTGGTTAATGTAAAAAGCTCTTAGCGGTCTAAGCGGTTAATGTAAAAGGCTCTTAGCGGTCTAAGCGGTTAATGTAAAAGGCTCTTTGGGGTCTAAGCCGGTTAATGTAAAAGGCTCTTAGGGGTCTAAGCCGGTTAATGTAAAAGGCTCTTTGGGGTCTAAGCCGGTTAATGTAAAAGGCTCTTAGCGGTCTAAGCCGGTTAATGTAAAAGGCTCTTTGGGGTCTAAGCCGGTTAATGTAAAAGGCTCTTTGCGGTCTAAGCCGGTTAATGTAAAAGGCTCTTTGCGGTCTAAGCCGGTTAATGTAAAAGGCTCTTTGCGGTCTAAGCCGGTTAATGTAAAAGGCTCTTTGGGGTCTAAGCCGGTTAATGTAAAAGGCTCTTTGGGGTCTAAGCCGGTTAATGTAAAAGGCTCTTTGGGGTCTAAGCCGGTTAATGTAAAAGGCTCTTGGCGGTCTAAGCCGGTTAATGTAAAAGGCTCTTTGGGGTCTAAGCCGGTTAATGTAAAAGGCTCTTAGCGGTCTAAGCCGGTTAATGTAAAAGGCTCTTAGCGGTCTAAGCCGGATAATGTAAAAGGCTCTTTGGGGTCTAAGCCGGTTAATGTAAAAGGCTCTTAGCGGTCTAAGCCGGTTAATGTAAAAGGCTCTTTGGGGTCTAAGCCGGTTAATGTAAAAGGCTCTTAGCGGTCTAAGCCGGTTAATGTAAAAGGCTCTTAGCGGTCTAAGCCGGTTAATGTAAAAGGCTCTTTGGGGTCTAAGCCGGTTAATGTAAAAGGCTCTTTGGGGTCTAAGCCGGTTAATGTAAAAGGCTCTTAGCGGTCTAAGCCGGTTAATGTAAAAGGCTCTTTGGGGTCTAAGCCGGTTAATGTAAAAGGCTCTTAGCGGTCTAAGCCGGTTAATGTAAAAGGCTCTTAGCGGTCTAAGCCGGTTAATGTAAAAGGCTCTTTGGGGTCTAAGCCGGTTAATGTAAAAGGCTCTTAGCGGTCTAAGCCGGTTAATGTAAAAGGCTCTTTGGGGTCTAAGCCGGTTAATGTAAAAGGCTCTTAGCGGTCTAAGCCGGTTAATGTAAAAGGCTCTTAGCGGTCTAAGCCGGTTAATGTAAAAGGCTCTTTGGGGTCTAAGCCGGTTAATGTAAAAGGCTCTTGGCGGTCTAAGCCGGTTAATGTAAAAGGCTCTTAGCGGTCTAAGCCGGTTAATGTAAAAGGCTCTTTGGGGTCTAAGCCGGTTAATGTAAAAGGCTCTTAGCGGTCTAAGCCGGTTAATGTAAAAGGCTCTTTGGGGTCTAAGCCGGTTAATGTAAAAGGCTCTTAGCGGTCTAAGCCGGTTAATGTAAAAGGCTCTTAGCGGTCTAAGCCGGTTAATGTAAAAGGCTCTTAGCGGTCTAAGCCGGTTAATGTAAAAGGCTCTTTGGGGTCTAAGCCGGTTAATGTAAAAGGCTCTTTGGGGTCTAAGCCGGTTAATGTAAAAGGCTCTTAGCGGTCTAAGCTGGTTAATGTAAAAGGCTCTTAGCGGTCTAAGCCGGTTAATGTAAAAGGCTCTTAGCGGTCTAAGCCGGTTAATGTAAAAGGCTCTTTGGCGTCTAAGCCGGTTAATGTAAAAGGCTCTTAGCGGTCTAAGCCGGTTAATGTAAAAGGCTCTTAGCGGTCTAAGCCGGTTAATGTAAAAGGCTCTTTGGGGTCTAAGCCGGTTAATGTAAAAGGCTCTTAGCGGTCTAAGCCGGTTAATGTAAAAGGCTCTTTGTTAATGTAAAAGGCTCTTTGCGGTCTAAGCCGGTTAATGTAAAAGGCTCTTAGCGGTCTAAGCCGGTTAATGTAAAAGGCTTTTTGGGGTCTAAGCCGGTTAATGTAAAAGGCTCTTTGGGGTCTAAGCCGGTTAATGTAAAAGGCTCTTTGCGGTCTAAGCCGGTTAATGTAAAAGGCTCTTTGCGGTCTAAGCCGGTTAATGTAAAAGGCTCTTTGCGGTCTAAGCCGGTTAATGTAAAAGGCTCTTTGGGGTCTAAGCCGGTTAATGTAAAAGGCTCTTTGGGGTCTAAGCCGGTTAATGTAAAAGGCTCTTTGGGGTCTAACGGTTAATGTAAAAAGGCTCTTGGCAGTCTAACGGTTAATGGCTCTTTGAAAGACCCAGCCTAATGTAAAAGGCTCAGGCGGTGCCGGTTAATGAAAAGGCTCTTAGCGGTCTAAGCCGGATAATGGTAAAAGGCTCTTTGGGGTCTAAGCCGGTTAATGTAAAGGCTCTTGGCGGTCTAAGCCGGTTAATGTAAAAGGCTCTTTGGGGTCTCTGTAAAAGGCTCCACGGTCACCGGTTAATTAAAAGGCTCTGCACATAACGGTTAATGTAAAAAGGCTCTTTGGGGTCTAAGTTAATGTAAAAGGCTCTTTGGAGGTCACGGTTAATATAAAAGGCTCTTAGCGGTCAGCGGTTAATGTAAAAGGCTCTTTGGGGTCTGCCGGTTAATATAAAATGCTCTTACCGGTTAATATAAAAGGCTCAGCGGTCTAAGCCGGTTAATGTAAAAGGCTCTTTGGGGTCTACGGTTAATGTAAAAGGCTCTTAGCGGTCTAAGCGGTTAAACAAAGGCTTTCCACAGAGGGTTAATGTAAAAGGCTCTTAGCGGTCTAAGACAGTTAATGTAAAAGGCTCTTAGCGGTCTAAGCCGGTTAATGTAAAAGGCTCTTTGCGGTCTAAGCCGGTTAATGTAAAAAAGCTCTTTGGGGTCTAAGCCGGTTAATGTAAAAGGCTCTTTGGGGTCTAAACAAAATGTAAACATCATTGGGGTCTAAGCCGGTTAATGTTAGGCTCTTTGGGGTCTCAGTTAATGTAAAAGGCTCTTTGGGGTCTAAGCCGGTTAATGTAAAAGGCTCTTTGGGGTCTAAGCGGTTAATGTAAAGGCTCTTTGGGAAGACCCATGTTTTAAGGGTTAATGTGTCTGGGGGTCTAAGGTTAATGTAAAACTTGGCGGTCTAAGCGGTTAATGTGACTCTTTGGGGTCTAAGCCGGTTAAGTAAAAGGCGCAGCAGTCTAAGCGGTTAATGTGCTCAGCGGTCTCAGCGATAATGTAAAAGGCTCTTTGGGGTCTGCCGGTTAATGTAAAAGGCTCTTAGCGGTCTAAGCCGGTTAATGTAAAAGGCTCTTTGGGGTCTAAGCCGGTTAATGTAAATGGCTCTTAGCGGTCTAAGCGGTTAATGTAAAAGGCTCTTAGCGGTCTAAGCCGGTTAATGTAAAAAAGCTCTTTGGGGTCTAAGCCGGTTAATGTAAAAGGCTCTTTGGGGATCGGTTAATGTAAAACTCTGCGGTCCGGTTAATGTAAAGGCTCTTTGGGGTCTCGGTTAATGGGGCTCTTAGCGGTCTAAGCCGGTTAATATAAAAAGGCTCAGCGGTCTAAGCCGGTTAATGTAAAAGGCTCTTTGGGGTCTAAGCCGGTTAATGTAAAATGTCTAACCGGTTAATGTAAAAGGCTCTTTGGGGTCTAAGCCGGTTAATGTAAAAGGCTCTTAGCGGTCTAAGCGGTTAATGTAAAGGCTCTTAGCGGTCTAAGCCGGTTAATGTAAAAGGCTCTTAGCGGTCTAAGCCGGTTAATGTAAAAGGCTCGTTGGTCTAAGCCGGTTAATGTAAAAGGCTCTTTGGGGTCTAAGGTTAATGTAAAAGGCTCTTGGCGGACTAAGTTAATGTAAAAGGCTCTTTGGGGTCTAAGCGGTTAATGTAAAAGGCTCCAGACTCTGGAAAAGCTCTTGGCGGTTAATGTAAAAGGCTCTTTGGGGTCTGGAGAGTTAATGAAAAAGGCTCTTTGGGTCAGCGGTTAATGTAAAACGCTCCCGGTCCAACCGGTTAATGAAAGAGCTCTTCTAAGCCGGTTAATGTAAAAGGATCTGCAGTCTAAGAGGAATGGTAAAAAACTCCCGGTTAATGTAAAAGGCTCTTGGCGGTCTAAGCCGGTTAATGTAAAAGGCTCTTTGCCCTAAGTGGTTAATGTAAAAGGCTCTTTGGGGTCTAAGCCGGTTAATGTAAAAGGCTCTTGGCGGTCTAAGCCGGTTAATGTAAAAAGCGGTCTAAGCCGGTTAATGTAAAAGGCTCTTTGGGGTCTAAGCGGTTAATGTAAAAGGCTCTTTGGGGTCTAACGGTTAATGTAAAGGCTCTTTGAATCTAAGCCGGTTAATGTAAAAGGCTCTTATTTCCGTTAATGTAAAAGGCTCTTTTCTAATACATTTGTAAAAGGCTCTTTTCTAAGCCGGTTAAAAAGGCTTTTGCGGTCTGGTCGGTTAATGTAAAAGGCTCTTTGTAGATTAAGCCGGTGAGTAAAACATGGTTAATGTAAAAGGCTCTTAGCGGTGAAGGGGTCTGTAAAAGGCTCTTTTTCGGTTAATGTAAAATTGGGGTCTAACGGTTAATGTAAAAGGCTCTTTGGGGTCTAAGCCGGTTAATGTAAAAGGCTCTTTGCGGTCTAAGCCGGTTATGTAAAAGGCTCTTGGGGTCTAAGCCGGTTAATGTGAAAGGCTCTTAGCGGTCTTACGGGGTTAATGTAAAAGGCTCTTTGGGGTCTAAGCCAGTTAATGTAAAAGGCTCTTCTCGGTCTAACCGGTTAATGTAAAAGGCTCTTGCGGTCCCAACGCGGTTAATGTAAAAGGCTCTTTGGGGTCTAAGCCACCCCTGTAAAACCTTTCTAGAGTCCGGTTAATGTTTCATGGTTAATGTAAAACTTTCAGTCTAAGTGGTTAATGTAAAAGGCTCTTAGCGGTCTAAGCCGGTTAATGTAAAAGCACTTTGTGACAACTGCTTCTGTAAAAAGGGCTTATAAACCTGATTGAAAGACACAGCTTATGGGACAGCCATGCTTGGTCAAATGAGGAGGAGCCAAAGAGGAAACATTAGACTTACGGGACGGTTGGTTTGCACCCAGCCTCTGTCCAGGCGCAGTACGGGTCTCTGGCCAGAACACACACATGACAGGATCCGTTATAGTCCTGACACCTCTGGAGGTCCAGAATGGAGATCTGCTCTGACAAACCCACCACCAGTTTCCTCTGCACATAGACAGAAAGACGCTAGTTGATACTAAAACATCCCATCACATATATTTCACATTTGAACAATATCTATCTTAATACCATCAGAGTCTAAGCCCTGTCTTTATTGGGGTTACTGCTATTAGCTTAAACAAACGCTTTCCACAGAGGGGTCATACTAGCGTATAGCCCAAACTGTTTGGATGCCACAGACAGAAGTTGTCAAATCGGCGTTACCGATTTCAGACGAGTTTCCTGACACTTGGGGAGATCGTAAAGCAAAATGGAGAACATCATTGTGAGAGTGTCATCTTTCCAGGGGTCAGTTTGTAGGCTTAAATGTTCAGACGCTACAGACGATATTGTGAGAAGACCCATTTTTGGGATGTCTCCTGGACTGACAAACACCGCTCTGTGACCTTTCACCTCCTGAGTGGCGCAGCAGTCTAAGGAACTGCATCTCAGCGCTATAGGCGTCAGTACAGACCCTGGTTCGATCCTGGACTGTATCAAAACCGGCCTTGATCAGGAGTCCCATAGGGCGGCGGACAATTGGCCCAGTGCTGTGGGAATGTTTTTCAGCGGCAGGGACTGGGAGACTAGTCAGGATTGAGTGAAAGATGAACGGAGCAAAGTACAGAGAGATCCTTGATGAAAACCTGCTCCAGAGCACTCAGGACCTCAGACTGGGGCGAAGGTTCAACTTCAAACAGGACAATGACCCTAAGCAAACAGCCAAGAAAACGCAGGAGTGGCTTCAGGACAAGTCACTGAATGTCCTTGAGTGGCCCAGCCAGAGCCCAGACTTGGAGAGTCTGGCTGTGTGCTTAGGGTCTCTGGAGAGACCTGAAAATAGCTGTGCAGCGACGCTCCCCATCCAACCTGACAGAGCTTGAGAGGATCTGCAGAGAGGAATGGGAGAAACTCCCCAACTACAGGTGTGCCAAGCTTGTAGCATCATACCCAAGAAGACTCGAGGCTGTAATCGCTGCCAAAAGTGCTTCAACAAAGTACTGAGTAAAGGTTCTGAATACTTATGTAAATGTGATATTTCCGTTTTTTATTTTTAATACATTTGCAAACATTTCTAAAAAACAGTTTTGCTTGGTCATTATGAGGTATTGTGTGTAGATTGATGAGGAAAAACATGGAGGAGGTGAAGGGGTCTGAATACTTTCAGAATGCACAGTAACCTGATCACATAGGGCCGATATCTATATTAAACACCACCCTTCTAGTCATATCCAAAATAACTTGATCACATTTTAGCAATTTATCAGACGCTCTTACCCAGAGTGACTTACGGGAGCTATTAAGGTTAATAGAGTACATACATTGACAGATTTTTCACATATTCTTCTCTGGGATTCGAACCAGCAACCATTCGTTACTTGTCCCAACGCTCTTAACGACTAGGCTACGTGCCACCCCTGCCGGTACCTTTCTAGAGTCCAGTTTCATGGATCTGATGACATCAGAGTGGTTGGAGAGATGAGTCTCTGAGATGATGAAAGGTTTGAAACGATCATTTAAGATCTTATGGATCATTCCAGTGTCTGGGGAAGGAGATACAGAAAGTTAAACACTAATTTACAAGTCGAGTCATTTAGTCACTACAAGTTGAAATAGGCCTGATTGCAGTGCAGTCATTTATTTACAAGCTGAAATAGGCCTGATTGCAGTGCAGTCATTTATTTACAAGTTGAAATAGGCCTGATTGCAGTGCACAGTCATTTACAAGCTGAAATAGGCCTGATTGCAGTGCACAGTCATTTACAAGCTGAAATAGGCCTGATTGCAGTGCACAGTCATTTACAAGCTGAAATAGGCCTGATTGCAGTGCACAGTCATTTATTTACAAGCTGAAATAGGCCTGATTGCAGTGCACAGTCATTTATTTACAAGTTGAAATAGGCCTGATTGCAGTGCAGTCATTTATTTACAAGCTGAAATAGGCCTGATTGCAGTGCACAGTCATTTACAAGCTGAAATAGGCCTGATTGCAGTGCACAGTCATTTACAAGCTGAAATAGGCCTGATTGCAGTGCACAGTCATTTACAAGTTGAAATAGGCCTGATTGCAGAGGCCTGGCAGTAAGTAAGTAGCCTTCCAAGAGCCTTGGCTTCCTCGAGCTGGAAGACACTGAGAAACAGCTTCTATCTCCAGTCCATTAGACTGTTAATCAGTCACCACTTGCCAGTCTCTGCCCAGTACCCTGTCCTGAACCTTAGCCACTGTCACTAGCCAGCCTCTGTCCAGTACCCTGTCCTGAACCTTAGCCACTGTCACTAGCCAGCCTCTGCCCAGCCTCTGTCCAGTACCCTGTCCTGAACCTTAGCCACTGTTACTAGCCAGCCTCTTTCCAGTACCCTGCCCTGAACCTTAGTCACTGTCACTAGCCAGCCTCTGACCCCAGCCTCTGTCCAGTACCCTGCCCTGAACCTTAGCCACTGTTACTAGCCAGCCTCTGTCCAGTACCCTGCCCTGAACCTTAGTCACTGTCACTAGCCGGCTACCACCCGGTACTCTACCCTGAACCTTAGTCACTGTCACTAGCCGGCTACCACCCGGTACTCTACCCTGAACCTTAGTCACTGTCATTAGCCGGCTACCACCCGGTACTCTACCCTGAACCTTAGTCACTGTCACTAGCCGGCTCCCACCTGGTACTCTACCCTGAACCTTAGTCACTGTCAGTAGCCGGCTCCCACCCGGTACTCTACCCTGAACCTTAGTCACTGTCACTAGCCAGCTACCACCCGGTACCCTACCCTGAACGTTAGACACTGTCACTAGCCGCATCCCACCCGGTACTCTACCCTGAACCTTAGTCACTGTCACTAGCCGGCTACCACCCGGTACTCTACCCTGAACCTTAGTCACTGTCACTAGCCAGCCTCTGCCCGGTACTCTACCCTGAACCTTAGCCACTGTCACTAGCCAGCCTCTGCCCAGCCTCTGTCCAGTACCCTGTCCTGAACCTTAGTCACTGTCACTAGCCAGCTCCCACCCGGTACTCTACCCTGAACCTTAGTCACTGTCACTAGCCAGCTCCCACCCGGTACTCTACCCTGAACCTTAGTCACTGTCACTAGCCAGCTCCCACCCGGTACTCTACCCTGAACCTTAGTCACTGTCACTAGCCAGCTCCCACCCGGTACTCTACCCTGAACCTTAGTCACTGTCACTAGCCAGCTCCCACCCGGTACTCTACCCTGAACCTTAGTCACTGTCACTAGCCAGCTCCCACCCGGTACTCTACCCTGAACCTTAGTCACTGTCACTAGCCAGCTCCCACCCGGTACTCTACCCTGAACCTTAGTCACTGTCACTAGCCAGCTCCCACCCGGTACTCTACCCTGAACCTTAGTCACTGTCACTAGCCAGCTCCCACCCGGTACTCTACCCAGCACCCTAGAGAATGTTGCCCTACGTACATAGAATCATTGAACAAAAGTCAATGTAATAATGTTTACATGCTGTTTTACCCACGTTATAGGTATATACTGTATTCTAGTGAAGGCTCATCCTACTGCCCTGGTTTACTGCCCTGGTATTAATTATCTGGTATTAATTATCTGGTATTAATGCCCTGGTATTATTATCTGGTATTACTGCCCTGGTATTACTGCCCTGGTTTACTGCCCTGGTATTAATTATCTGGTATTAATTATCTGGTATTAATGCCCTGGTATTGTTATCTGGTATTAATTATCTGGTATTACTGCCCTGGTATTATTATTTGGTATTAATTATCTGGTATTAATGCCCTGGTATTAATTATCTGGTATTAATTATCTGGTATTACTGCCCTGGTATTACTACCCTGGTATTAATTATCTGGTATTACTGCCCTGGTATTACTACCCTGGTATTAATTATCTGGTATTACTACCCTGGTATTAATTATCTGGTATTAATGCCCTGGTATTAATTATCTGGTATTACTGCCCTGGTATTAATTATCTGGTATTACTGCCCTGGTATTAATTATCTGGTATTACTGCCCTGGTATTAATTATCTGGTATTACTGCCCTGGTATTAATTATCTGGTATTACTGCCCTGGTATTACTGCCCTGGTATTATTGCCCTGGTATTAATTATCTGGTATTACTGCCCTGGTATTACTACTCTGGTATTAATTATCTGGTATTAATGCCCTGGTATTAATTATCTGGTATTAATGTCCTGGTATTACTGCCCTGGTATTAATTATCTGGTATTACTGCCCTGGTATTAATTATCTGGTATTAATGCCCTGGTATTAATTATCTGGTATTAATGCCCTGGTATTAATTATCTGGTATTAATGCCCTGGTATTACTGCCCTGATATTAATTATCTGGTATTACTGCCCTGGTATTACTGCCCTGGTATTAATTATCTGGTATTAATGCCCTGGTATTAATTATCTGGTATTAATGCCCTGGTATTAATTATCTGGTATTAATGCCCTGGTATTACTGCCCTGATATTCATTATCTGGTATTAATGCCCTGGTATTAATGTCCTGGTATTACTACTCTGGTATTAATTATCTGGTATTAATGCCCTGGTATTACTGCCCTGATATTAATTATCTGGTATTACTACTCTGGTATTACTGCCCTGGTATTAATGCCCTGGTATTACTACTCTGGTATTAATGCCCTGGTATTACTACTCTGGTATTAATGCCCTGGTATTACTACTCTGGTATTAATGCCCTGGTATTACTACTCTGGTATTAATGCCCTGGTATTACTACTCTGGTATTAATGCCCTGGTATTACTACTCTGGTATTAATGCCCTGGTATTACTACTCTGGTATTAATGCCCTGGTATTACTACTCTGGTATTAATGCCCTGGTATTACTACTCTGGTATTAATGCCCTGGTATTACTACTCTGGTATTAATGCCCTGGTATTACTACTCTGGTATTAATGCCCTGGTATTACTACTCTGGTATTAATGCCCTGGTATTACTACTCTGGTATTAATGCCCTGGTATTACTACTCTGGTATTAATGCCCTGGTATTACTACTCTGGTATTAATGCCCTGGTATTACTACTATTGTATTAATGCCCTGGTATTACTACTCTGGTATTACTGTACAAGCATTACGCTGCACCTGCGATGATATCTCAAATTCTGTGTACATGACCAATAAACTTTGATTTGATCGTGTTTACTCATGGTGTTTACTAATAGTGTTTGTTCATAGTGTTTACTCATGGTGTTTACTCATGGTGTTTACTCATAGTGTTTCTTCATAGGGTTTATTCATAGTGTTTATTCATGGTGTTTATTCATAGTGTTTATTCATAGTGTTTACTCATGGTGTTTATTCATAGTGTTTACTCATAGTGTTTACTCATAGGGTTTCTGTAGCATCAGACAGCTAGTCTTTCGCGAGGCCTAGCAGGCTGTTAAAGACGGTGTCGTTGTGTACTTGAGACTCTGAATAACACGTGACTGTGATAAAGACATCATCATACTGATAACAACCATGATGAACAATGGTCACGCTGCGTCTTCATTTCATCATGCTGTTGTTAGAAGAATATTCCAGCACGGCAGGAAATGCTAACGTTTTGCGTATTCAAGGTTTAAAAGGCTTCTAAAGTTTCTAATGTCCACTTTAAAACTTCAGAACATTTTACAACAAAAAATGTATCAACCTCTACCCAAAATAATTCATTAATTATATATAATCCACACAACAATTCACATTTCCTGTTGCTGCAGGATTATTTTCCTGTTTTGTGAAACTGGCTCAAATTAAGATCCAACATCTGTAGGTCAGCAACAGCACCGAGAGTAGAAACGGGGTGGATGTTCAACTTGGTGATATTTAATTTCAACCCAGAGAGTCTATTTCCAGACATGGAGCCCAGACATCACCTACCAGTTGCTAGCAGCAGGACGGTGTGCATGGCGTAGTCTGCAGCCTGTACTCGGTCCACAACTATCTTGGTGTAGTTATAGTTAGAGATGTAGAATGGGGTGTAGGGCCGGATGGGATGAATCCAGTCGGTCATCTCTGGGTGATCCTTTATCACGTTCACCGTAGCCAACGGCAGGTCTTTACTGTCAGAGACACACTGAGGAGATGAGACAGGAGAAAAGATCTTTACCCAGATAAGCACCCCATTCGATACAAGCCAAATAAGTGAATAAAATCGGAATTTCGCAGGCAAATAATATGAGACATTCATGTCGTTTATCCCAGGACTAACTCTTGCACAGTTTGATCAGACGCATGTTATGTAGTCTGTCCACCAAAGATTACGGAGACATGGGCTGCTGACATAAATATTCCAGCACAACTTCCTATGTTGTGTGGAGTTGGTGTTTACATTTCTCAATAGGTCACAGGAAATCACTTAGTCCAAATAAGGTCATAACACCTGCTTTTGTTTATACTCCTATATAAGTCATTTAACATTTCTTAAAAACACATGTATAAATGTTAACACTCTTACATGTTAAACCGTGTATATAAATATGATACATAGATACAAGAAAAAAAAGTAACTTGCTTCCTGGTAAAGGGAGTCAGGAAGCACAGCCGGCCTTAGTCAGACTGTGTTTTGTTTTGTTGTATCCTATACAACACGTCTTAGTCACATCAGGAACTTAGACAAAACAATACAATATATTGATGCATCCCAAAAGGAAGACAATGAGGACTGTAGGGTCAAGGTCAGGGTCAGGGTGGAGGAAAAACAGATTGAGGAAGTTGTTCAGACAATAAACCACCGAACAGAAACCTGACTACAAACATACACCTGCAGGGTCTCAGTAATGGTAGAAATCACATGCTATTGGTCACATAAGAATTAAGAATTATATATTAGGACCAGCAATGTAGGAGTGGCATTGACTAAAATACTGTAGAATAGAAAACAGTATATACATATGAAATGAGTAAAGCAGTATGTAAACATTATTAAAGTGACCAGTGTTCCATTATTAAAGTGGCCAGTGTTCCATTATTAAAGTGGCCAGTGTTCCATTATTAAAGGGACCAGTGTTCCATTATTAAAGGGACCAGTGTTCCATTATTAAAGTGACCAGTGTTCCATTATTAAAGTGACCAGTGTTCCATTATTAAAGTGACCAGTGTTCCATTATTAAAGTGACCAGTGTTCCATTATTAAAGTGGCCAGTGTTCCATTATTAAAGTGACCAGTGTTCCATTATTAAAGTGACCAGTGTTCCATTATTAAAGTGACCAGTGTTCCATTATTAAAGTGACCAGTGTTCCATTATTAAAGTGACCAGTGTTCCATTATTAAAGTGGCCAGTGTTCCATTATTAAAGTGACCAGTGTTCCATTATTAAAGTGACCAGTGTTCCATTATTAAAGGGACCAGTGTTCCATTATTAAAGTGGCTAGTGTTCCATTATTAATGGCCAGTGTTCCATTATTAAAGTGACCAGTGTTCCGTTATTAAAGTGACCAGTGTTCCGTTATTAAAGTGACCAGTGTTCCATTATTAAAGTGACCAGTGTTCCGTTATTAAAGTGACCAGTGTTCCGTTATTAAAGTGACCAGTGTTCCGTTATTAAAGTGACTAGTGTTCCGTTATTAAAGTGACCAGTATTCCATTATTAAAGTGACCAGTGTTCCATTATTAAATGACCAGTGTTCCATTATTAAAGGGACCAGTGTTCCATTATTAAAGGGACCAGTGTTCCATTATTAAAGTGGCCAGTGTTCCATTATTAAAGTGGCCAGTGTTCCATTAGTAAAGGGACCAGTGTTCCATTATTAAAGGGACCAGTGTTCCATTATTAAAGGGACCAGTGTTCCATTATTAAAGGGACCAGTGTTCCATTATTAAAGGGACCAGTGTTCCATTATTAAAGGGACCAGTGTTCCATTATTAAAGGGACCAGTGTTCCATTATTAAAGGGACCAGTGTTCCATTATTAAAGTGACGAGTGTTCCGTTATTAAAGTGACGAGTGTTCCGTTATTAAAGGGACCAGTGTTCCATTATTAAAGTGCCCAGTGTTCCGTTATTAAAGTGACCAGTGTTCCATTATTAAAGTGACTAGTGTTCCATTATTAAAGTGACCAGTGTTCCGTCATTAAAGTGACCAGTGTTCCATTATTAAAGTGACTAGTGTTCCATTATTAAAGTGACCAGTGTTCCATTATTAAAGTGACCAGTGTTCCGTTATTAAAGTGACCAGTGTTCCATTATTGAAGTGACCAGTGTTCCATTATTAGTGACTAGTGTTCCGTTATTAAAGTGACTAGTGTTCCATTATTAAAGTGACTAGTTTTCCGTTATTAAAGGGACCAGTGTTCCATTATTAAAGTGACTAGTGTTCCATTATTAAAGTGACCAGTGTTCCATTATTAAAGTGACCAGTGTTCCATTATTAAAGTGACCAGTGTTCCATTATTAAAGTGACCAGTGTTCCATTATTAAAGTGACCAGTGTTCCGTTATTAAAGTGACCAGTGTTCCGTTATTAAAGTGACCAGTGTTCCATTATTAAAGGGACCAGTGCTCCATTATTAAAGTGACCAGTGTTCCATTATTAAAGTGGCCAGTGTTCCATTATTAAAGTGGCCAGTGTTCCATTATTAAAGGGACCAGTGTTCCATTATTAAAGTGACCAGTGTTCCATTATTAAAGTGACCAGTGTTCCATTATTAAAGGGACCAGTGTTCCATTATTAAAGGGACCAGTGTTCCATTATTAAAGGGGCCAGTGTTCCATTATTAAAGTGGCCAGTGTTCCATTATTAAAGTGGCCAGTGTTCCATTATTAAAGTGACCAGTGTTCCATTAGTAAAGGGACCAGTGTTCCATTAGTAAAGGGACCAGTGTTCCATTATTAAAGGGACCAGTGTTCCATTATTAAAGGGACCAGTGTTCCATTATTAAAGGGACCAGTGTTCCATTATTAAAGGGACCAGTGTCCCGTTATTAAAGGGACCAGTGTTCCGTTATTAAAGTGACCAGTGTTCCATTATTAAAGTGACCAGTGTTCCATTATTAAAGTGACTAGTGTTCCATTATTAAAGTGACCAGTGTTCCGTTATTAAAGTGACCAGTGTTCCGTTATTAAAGTGACCAGTGTTCCATTATTGAAGTGACCAGTGTTCCATTATTAGTGACTAGTGTTCCGTTATTAAAGTGACTAGTGTTCCGTTATTAAAGTGAACAGTGTTCCGTTATTAAAGTGACCAGTGTTCCATTATTAAAGTGACTAGTGTTCCATTATTAAAGGGACCAGTGTTCCATTATTAAAGTGACTAGTGTTCCGTTATTAAAGGGACCAGTGTTCCATTATTAAAGTGACTAGTGTTCCATTATTAAAGGGACCAGTGTTCCATTATTAAAGTGACTAGTGTTCCATTATTAAAGTGACTAGTGTTCCAGTGTTTTGTTATTTCCAGTGTTTTGTTATTAAAGTGACCAGTGTTCCATTATTAAAGGGACCAGTGCTCCATTATTAAAGTGACTAGTGTTCCATTATTAAAGGGACCAGTGCTCCATTATTAAAGTGACTAGTGTTCCATTATTAAAGTGACCAGTGTTCCGTTATTAAAGTGACCAGTGTTCCATTATTGAAGTGACCAGTGATTCCATGTCTATGTATATAGGGCAGCAGCCTCTAAGGTGCAGGGTTCAGTAACTGGGTGGTAGCTGGCTAGTGATGGCTATTTAACAGTCTGATGGCCTTGAGATATAAGCTATTTTTCAGTCTCTCGGTCCCAGCTTTGATGCCCCTGTACTGACCTCGCCTTCTGGATGATAGCTGGGTGAACAGGCAGGGGCTCGGGTGGTTGTTGTCCTTGATTATATTTTTGGCCTTCCTGTGACATCGGGTGCTGTACAGTCGTGTCCAAAAGTTTTGAAATTACACAAATATTAATTTCCACAGAGGTTCCTGCTTCAGTGTCTTTAGATAATTTTGTCTGATGTTACAATGGAATACTGAAGTATAATTACAAGCATTTCATAAGTGTCAAAGGCTTTTATTGACAATTACATGAAGTTGATGCAAAGAGTCAATATTTGCAGTGTTGACCCTTCTTTTTCAAGACCTCTGCAATCCGCCCTGGTATGTTGTCAATTAACTTCTGGGCCACATCCTGACTGATGGCAGCTCATTCTTGCAGAATCAATGCTTGGAGTTTGTCAGAATTTGTGGGGTTTTGTTTGTCCACCCGCCTCTTGAGGATTGAAGTTAATCCCATTGAAGTTCTCAATGGGATTAAGGTCTGGGGAGTTTACTGGCTATGGACCCTAATTATTCATGTTTTGTTCTCCGAGCCACTTAGTTATCACTTTTGCCTTATGGCAAGGTGTCCATCATCCTGGAAAAGGCATTGTTCGTCACCAAACTGTTCCTGGATGGTTGGAAGAAGTTGCTTTCGGAGGATTTGTTGGTACCATTCTTTATTCATGGCTGTGTTCTTAGGCAAAATTGTGAGTGAGCCCACTCCCTTGGCTGAGCAGCAACCCCACACATGAATGGTCTCAGGATGCTTTACTGTAGGGATGAGACAGGACTGATGGTAGCGCTCACCTTGTCTTCTCCGGACAAGCTTTTTTCCAGATGCCACAAACAATCGGAAAGGGGATTCATCAGCGAAAATGACTTTACCCCAGTCCTCAGCAGTCCAATCCCTGTACCTTTTGCAGAATATCAGTCTGTCCCTGATGTTTTTCCTGGAGAGAAGTGGCTTCTTTGCTGCCATCCTCCAAAAGTCTTCGCCTCACTGTGCGTGCAGATGCCTGCTGCCATTCCTGAGCAAACTCTGTACTGGTGGTGCCCCGATCCCGCAGCTGAATCAACTTTAGGAGACATTCCTGGCACTTGCTGGACGTTCTTGGGCGCCATGAAGCCTTCTTCACAACAATTGAAGCGCTCTCCTTGAAGTTCTTGATGATCCGATAAATGGTTGATTTTGGTGCAATCTTACTGGAAGCAATATCCTTGCCTGTGAAGCCCTTTTTGTGCAAAGCAATGATGACGGCACGAGTTTCCTTGCAGGTAACCATGGTTGACAGAGGAAGAACAATGATTCCAAGCACCCCCCTCCTTTTGAGGCTTCCAGTCTGTTATTCGAACTCAATCAGCATGACAGAGTGATCTCCAGCAGTCTTGTCCTCGTCAACACTCACACCTGTGTTAATGAGAGAATCACTGACATGTCAGCTGGTCCTTTTGTGGCAGGGCTGAAATGCAGTGGAAATGTTTTTCGGGGATTCAGTTCATTTGCATGGCAAAGAGGGACTTAGCAATTAATTGCAATTCATCTGATCACTTCATAACATTCTGGAGTATATGCGAATTGCCATTATACAAACTGAGGCAGCAGAATTTGGGAAAATTAATATTTGTGTCATTCTCAAAACTTTTGGCCATGACTGTATGTGTCCTGGACGGCAGGTAGTTTGCACCCAGTGTTGTGTTGGGCAGACTGCACCACCCTCTGGAGAGCCCTGCGGTTGCGGGTGGTGCAGTTGCCGTTGCAAGCGGTGATACAGCCAGATAGGATGCTCTCAATTGTGCATCTGTAAAAGTTTGTGAGGGTTTAAGGTGCCAAGCCAAATTTCAGGTGGTGTTGCACCTTCTTCCCCACACTGTCTGTGTGGGTGGACTATTTCATTTTGTCAGTGATGTGTACGCCGAGGAACTTGAAGCTTTCCACCATCTCCACTACTGTCCCATCTATGTGGATAGGGGAATGCACCCTCTGCTGTTTCCTGAAGTCCATGATCATCTCCTTTGTTTTGTTGACGTTAAGTGAGAGGTTATTTTTCTGGCACTACACTCCGAGAGCCCTCACCTCCTCCCTGTAGACTGTCTCGTCATTGTTTGGCAAGCCTACTACTGTTGTGTCAAATGTTGGAGACGACACACCCATTGAGTTGGAGGTGTGCAAGGCCACTCAGTGATGGGTGAACAGGGAGTACAGGAGAGGGCTGAGCACACACCCCTTGTTTTCTACCTTCACCAACTGGGGACGGCCCGTCAGGAAGTCCAGGACCCAGTTGCACAGGGCGGGGTTCAGACCCAGGTCCTCAAGCTTAATGATGAGCTTGGAAGGTACTATAGTGTTGAATGCTGAGATATGGTCAATGAACAGCATTCTTACCGAGGTATTCCTCTTGTCCAGATGGGATAGGGCAGTGTGCAGTGAGACGGTGATTGCATTGTCTGTGGATCTATTGGGGTAAGGTAAGATGAGGTAGAGGTAATATGATCCTTGACTAGTCTCTCAAAGCACTTCCTGATGACAGAAGTGAGGGGTGATAGTGATAGCCATTTAGTTCAGTTATCTTTGCCTTCTTGGGAACAGGAACAATGGTGGCCATCTTGAAGCATGTGGGGACAGCAGACTTGGATAGGGAGAGATTGAATATGTCCATAAACACACCAAGCCAGCTGGTCTGCGCATGCTCTGAGGACGCGGCTGAGGATGCCGTCTGGGCCGGCAGCCTTGTGAGGGTTAACACGCTTAAATGTCTTACTCACGTCTGCCACAGAGAAGGCGAGCCTACAGTCCTTGGTAAGGAGCCGCGTAGGTGGCACTTTGTTATCCTCAAAGCGGGCGAAGAAAATGTTTAGCTTATCCGGAAGCAAGACATCGGTGTCCGTGGCGTAGCTGGTAGGGTTTTCCTGTTGTAGTCCGTGATTGTCTGTAGACCCTGCCACATATGTCTCGTGTCTGAGCCGTTAAATTGCGACTCCACTTTGTCTCTATTCTGACGTTTTGCCTGTTTGATTGCCTTGCGGAGGGAATAACCACACTGTTTGTATTCAACCATATTCCCAGTCACCTTGTCATGGTGGTTCGTGCTTTCAGTTGCAAATGCTGCCATCTATCCACAGTTTCTGGTAGGTTTTAATAGTCACAGTGGGTACAACATCACCTATACACTTCCCGATAAACTCACTTATCGGTGTATTCGTCAATGTTATTCTCTGAAGCTACCCAGAATATATCCCAGTCTGTGTGATCAAAACAATATTGAAGCTTGGATTTCGATTGGTCAGACCAGTGTCGGATAGTCATTAGAACGGGTCCTTCTTGTTTGAGTTTCTGCCTATAGGAAGGGAGGAGCAAAATGGAGTCGTGGTCAGATTTGCTATTCCGGGTAGCTTCAGAGAATAATATTGACGAATACACCGATAAGTGAGTTTATCGGGAAGTGTATAGGTGATGTTGTACCCACTGTGACTATTAAAACCTACCAGAAACTGTGGATAGATGGTTGAGTAGCAGTGTTCTAATGTTTTAGCAGAGTGAGTACTACAGTCGAGGTGATGGTAGAACTCTAATGTTTTACCAGAGTGAGTACTACAGTCAAGGTGATGGTAGAACTCTAATGTTTTACCAGAGTGAGTACTACAGTCAAGGTGATGGTAGAACTCTAATGTTTTAGCAGAGTGAGTACTACAGGCGAGGTGGTGGTAGAACTTAGGTAGCGTTTTCCTCATATTAGCTTTCTTGAAATCCCCAGCTACTATAAATGCGGCCTCAGGATATGTGGTTGCTTTAATGCTGTTGTCAGGCACAATCTACTCAACAGGCGCAGCACATACAGGCAACTATTGAGTCACACAGTTGGAGATATTATGTGTCATGACTGTAGCAGCCCCAGCCACAGCCACAGCCCCAGCCACAGCCCCAGCCCCAGCCACAGCCCCAGCCACAGCCCCAGCCCCAGCCCCAGCCCCAGCCCCAGCCCCAGCCCCAGCCCCAGCCCCAGCCCCAGCCACAGCCCCAGCCACAGCCACAGCCCCAGCCACAGCCACAGCCACAGCCACAGCCCAAGCCCCAGCCCCAGCCACAGCCCCAGCCACAGCCACAGCCACAGCCACAGCCACAGCCCCAGCCCCAGCCCCAGCCCCAGCCCCAGCCACAGCCCCAGCCCCAGCCCCAGCCCCAGCCCCAGCCACAGCCACAGCCCCAGCCCCAGCCACAGCCCCAGCCCCAGCCCCAGCCACAGCCACAGCCACAGCCACAGCCCCAGCCCCAGCCCCAGCCACAGCCCCAGCCACAGCCACAGCTATAGAAAGACATGTGGAAACTGTAGAGCTCCATGGTTCCATGCTTTAGTCAGCTGTACAGGCCAGGGGGGGGGGGTCCAGCTTTAGGTTTGTGTCCCAAATGCCATCCTATTCCCTATGTAGTGCACTACCTTTGACCAGGGCTATGGAAAGTAGTGCACGATATAGGGAATAGGGTGCCTTTTGGGACACACTCCATGTTTCCCTTTGTCTGTGGAATACTGATGTTCCTGTAAGGCGCAGAGACACATTTCCCCCTATCCACCCTGGAATAATGAGTCTCAAATGTTCCTTTGTTTTCAGTCACTTGTTAGTTATGGTCCACATGACACTGGCTAAAATATGTCTGATTCTTTAGGTTAAGAAGACAACAGACTGCTTTGTTAACGGGAGCAGAGATGTACATGTAGCTGCAGAATAGAACATATGTCTATTGTCCTGGAAGATGTAAAAAAGTCAGAATTCCTTACTGTTCCAGGTCTTGGGTTGGGAATGTCCTTATTGTATCCCCTGAAGGGAGAGGTCTGGAATATCCTGTCGATCTCTTCCATGGAGTAGACGCAGACAGCTGTGCCATTCCTATTGGTGGAGAGAACAGGTTAGACTCAGGTTAGATTGTTCATCTTCATCTTCAAATCAAATCCAATTTTATTAATCACATGTGCCGAATACAACAGGTGTAGTAGACCTTACAGTGAAATGCTGAATACAACAGGTGTAGTAGACCTCACAGTGAAATGCTGAATACAACAGGTGTAGTAGACCTTACAGTGAAATGCTGAATACAACAGGTGTAGTAGACCTTACAGTGAAATGCTGAATACAACAGGTGTAGTAGACCTTACAGTGAAATGCTGAATACAACAGGTGTAGTAGACCTTACAGTGAAATGCTGAATACAACAGGTGTAGTAGACCTCACAGTGAAATGCTGAATACAACAGGTGTAGTAGACCTCACAGTGAAATGCTTACTTACGAACCCCTAACCTAAAATGCAGTTAAAAAAAATACGGATAAGAATAAGAAATAAAAGTAACAAGTAATTAAAGAGCAGCAGTAAAATAACAATGTGGAGGCTATATACAGGGGGTACCGATACAGAGTCAATGTGGAGGCTATATACAGGGGGGTACCGGTACAGAGTCAATGTGGAGGCTATATACAGGAGGTACAGGTACAGAGTCAATATGGAGGCTATATACAGGGGGTACCGGTACAGAGTCAATGAGGAGGCTATATACAGGGTGTACCGGTACAGAGTCAATGTGGAGGCTATATACAGGGGGTACCAGTACAGAGTCAATGTGGAGGCTATATACAGGGGGTACCGGTACAGAGTCAATGTGGAGGCTATATACAGGGGGTACCGGTACAGAGTCAATGTGGAGGCTATATACAGGGGGTACCGGTACAGAGTCAATGTGGAGGCTATATACAGGGGTACCGGTACAGAGTCAATGTGGAGGCTATATACAGGGGGGGGAGTCAATGTGGACCAGAGTCAATGTGGAGGCTATATACAGGGGTACAGGTACAGAGTCAATGTGGAGGCTATATACAGGGGGGTACAGAGTCAATGTGGAGGTACAGAGTCAATGTGGAGGCTATATACAGGGTGTATCGGTACAGAGTCAATGTGGAGGCTATATACAGGGGGTACCTGTACAGAGTCAATGTGGAGGCTATATACAGGGGTACCGGTACAGAGTCAATGTGGAGGCTATATACAGGGGGTACCGGTACTGAGTCAATGTGGAGGCTATATACAGGGGTACCGGTACTGAGTCAGTGCGGAGACTATATACAGGGGTACCGGTACAGAGTCAATGTGGAGGCTATATACAGGGGGTACCAGTACAGAGTCAATGTGGAGGCTATATACAGGGGGTACCGGTACAGAGTCAATGTGGAGGCTATATACAGGGGGGTACTAGTACAGAGTCAATGTGTGCCGGGGCACCGGTTAGTTGAGGTAATATGTACATGTAGGTAGAGTTACTATATAAGTGACTATGTATAGATAATAACAGAGAGTAGCAGCGGTGTAA
Organism: Oncorhynchus keta; assembly: GCF_023373465.1. Lineage (NCBI taxonomy): Eukaryota > Metazoa > Chordata > Actinopteri > Salmoniformes > Salmonidae > Oncorhynchus > Oncorhynchus keta. The sequence goes on from NW_026284462.1 coordinate 25,746, forward strand.
AAGAGGGGGGGCAATGCAAATAGTCTGGGTAGCCATTTGATTAGATGTTCTGGAGTCTTATGGCTTGGGGGTAGAAGCTGTTTAGAATCCTCTTGACCATCTTATGGAGCCTCTTGGTCCTAGACTACTGCTTGCCATGTGGTAGCGGAGAGAACAGTCTATGACTGGGGTGGCTGGAGTCTGACAATTTTTAGGGCCTTCCTCTGACACCGCCTGGGATAGAGGTCCCGGATGAAAATAAAATTTGATTTGATTTGGGATGGCAGGAAGTTTGGCCCCAGTGATGTACTGGGCCGTTCGCACTACCCTCTGAAGTGCCTTGCGGTCAGAGGACGAGCAGTTGCCATACAAGGCAGTGATGCAACCCGTCAGGATGCTCTCGGTGGTGCAGCTGTAGAACATTTTGAGGATCTGAGGACCCATGTCAAATCTCTGCTCGAATATCTGAGGTAAGCGTGCAGATCTCAAGTCAGAATACCGCTCCAGTGACAGTTAGTTAGGAATTTGGGGCATTGGGAGAATGCATATGTACAGGAGCTGCTGGGAGATAACAGAGGCAGGATAATTTTCTCACCAGCTGCTGGTGAACAGAGCATAGACTTGTGAGTCCCTCCATTCCTCTGCGTGGAGCACGTAGACATCTTGGAGCCGGTTAAAGTAGAGCGACTCGTTGGGAATCCCACACACCAGCCGAGCCTTCAGGAACGACGTCCACATGTTCTGCAAGAACCGCTTAGAACCGCCTTCATCCACCTGTAGAATGACATCACCACCATAATCAACATTATCATCATCACCATAATTCTCACCACGATCACCATCATCATTACCACCATCATCATTACCACCATCATCATAACCAACATTATCCTCACCCTCATCATCATCACCATCATCCTCACCACCATCATCTTCACCACCATCATCCTCATCACCATCATCTTCACCACCATCATCCTCACCACCATTATCTTCACCACCCTCATCTTCACCACCATCATCTTCACCACCATCATCTTCACCACCATCATCTTCACCACCATCATCTTCACCACCATCATCATAGCCAACATTATCCTCACCCTCATCATTATCACCATCATCCTCATCACCATCATCCTCACCACCATCATCATCACCACCATCATCATCACCATCATCCTCTTCACCATCATCCTCACCACCATCATCATCACCACCACCATCATCCTCAACACCATCATCATCACCACCATCATCATCACCAACATCCTCTTCACCATCATCCTCTTCACCATCATCCTCACCACCATCATCATCATCACCACCACCATCATCCTCTTCACCATCATCCTCACCACCATCATCCTCATCACCACCATCATCATCACCACCACCATCATCCTCTTCACCATCATCTTCACCACCATCATCATCTTCACATTTACATTACATTTACATACATCTTCACCACCATCATTTTCACCACCAGCATCTTCACCACCATCATCTTCACCACCATCATCTTCACCACCATCATCCTCATCACCATCATCTTCACCACCATCATCACCACCATCATCATAACCAACATTATCCTCACCCTCATCATTATCACCATCATCCTCACCACCATCATCATCACCATCATCCTCACCACCATCATCATCACCACCACCATCATCCTCACCACCATCATCTTCACCACCCTCATCTTCACCACCATCAACTTCACCACCATCATCATAACCATCATCCTCATCACCATCATCCTCATCACCATCATCCTCATCACCATCATCTTCACCACCATCATCTTCACCACCATCAACTTCACCATCATCATCACCACCACCATCATCATCACCATCATCCTCACCACCATCATCATCACCACCACCATCATCCTCACCACCATCATCTTCACCACCCTCATCTTCACCACCATCAACTTCACCACCATCATCATAACCATCATCCTCATCACCATCATCCTCATCACCATCATCATCACCACCATCATCCTCACCACCATCATCTTCACCACCATCATCTTCACCACCATCATCCTCATCACCATCATCTTCACCACCATCATCATCACCATCATCCTCACCACCATCATCATCACCACCATCATCTTCACCACCATCATCATCACCACCATCATCTTCACCACCATCATCTTCACCACCATCAACTTCACCATCATCATCACCACCATCATCATCACCACCACCATCATCCTCACCACCATCATCTTCACCACCATCATCTTCACCACCATCATCTTCACCACCATCATCCTCATCACCATCATCTTCACCACCATCATCTTCACCACCATCATCATAACCAACATTATCCTCACCCTCATCATTATCACCATCATCTTCATCACCATCATCCTCACCACCATCATCCTCATCACCACCATCATCATCACCACCACCATCATCCTCTTCACCATCATCTTCACCACCATCATCATCTTCACCACCATCATTTTCACCACCAGCATCTTCACCACCATCATCTTCACCACCATCATCCTCATCACCATCATCCTCATCACCACCATCATCATCACCACCACCATCATCTTCACCACCATCATCTTCACCACCATCATCTTCACCACCATCATCATAACCAACATTATCCTCACCCTCATCATTATCACCATCATCTTCACCATCATCCTCATCACCATCATCCTCACCACCATCATCATCACCATCATCCTCATCACCATCATCCTCATCACCATCATCATCACCACCATCATCATCACCACCACCATCATCCTCACCACCATCATCTTCACCACCATCATCTTCACCACCATCATCATAACCAACATTATCCTCACCCTCATCATTATCACCATCATCTTCATCACCATCATCCTCACCACCATCATCATCACCATCATCCTCTTCACCATCATCCTCATCACCATCATCCTCACCACCATCATCATCACCACCATCATCATCACCACCATCATCCTCATCACCATCATCCTCACCAACATTATCCTCACCAACATTATCCTCACCCTCATCATTATCACCATCATCCTCATCACCATCATTTTCACCACCATCTTCCACATCACCATCATCCTCACCACCATCATCATCATCACCATCATCATCATCACCATCATCTTACCACCAAAATCCTCATCACCATCATTTTACCACCATAATCCTCATCACCATCATTTTACCACCATAATCCTCATCACCATCATCTTCACCACCACCATCAAAATCCTCATCACCATCATTTTACCACCATAATCCTCATCACCATCATTTTACCACCATAATCCTCATCACCATCATCTTCACCACCACCATCATCCTCCTCACCACCATCATCCTCATTATGCAGCTGCAGAATGATGACATCATCAGAATAAACTTCCTTCATACACCTGCACAATGATGACATCATCAGAATAAACTTCCATAATACACCTGCACAATGATGACATCATCTGAATAAACTTCCTTCATACACCTGCACAATGATGACATCATCAGAATAAACTTCCATCATACAACAGCACAATGATGACATCATCAGAATAAACTTCCATAATACACCTGCACAATGATGACATCATCTGAATAAACTTCCTTCATACACCTGCACAATGATGACATCATCAGAATAAACTTCCTTCATACAACAGCACAATGATGACATCATCAGAATAAACTTCCATCATACAACAGCACAATGATGACATCATCAGAATAAACTTCCTTCATACACCTGCACAATGATGACATCATCAGAATAAACTTCCTTCATACACCTGCACAATGATGACATCATCAGAATAAACTTCCTTCATACAACAGCACAATGATGACATCATCAGAATAAACTTCCTTCATACACCTGCACAATGATGACATCATCAGAATAAACTTCCTTCATACAACAGCACAATGATGACATCATCAGAATAAACTTCCTTCATACAACAGCACAATGATGACATCATCAGAATAAACTTCCTTCATACACCTGCACAATGATGACATCATCAGAATAAACTTCCTTCATACACCAGCACAATGATGACATCATCAGAATAAACTTCCTTCATACACCAGCACAATGATGACATCATCAGAATAAACTTCCTTCATACACCTGCACAATGATGACATCATCAGAATAAACTTCCTTCATACACCTGCACAATGATGACATCATCAGAATAAACTTCCTTCATACACCAGCACAATGATGACATCATCAGAATAAACTTCCTTCATACAACAGCACAATGATGACATCATTGGAACTAAGACACTGAAAAAGAACCAAGCCAAACAAAGGTCTTCATTGTCAATGCTTTTCCACAACTGTGACCCCTTTTAAATCGGACCAGTAAATATACATGGAACCGAGATAGATGTCTCACAGTGGAAGTTGAGTCTTTTGAAAGCCGATCCGTGTCCATCTGCACAGACGGTCCTGTTCCTGGTTAATCCAAACAATAACAATACTGTAGATAGAATGTTAGTGGCCTTCGAGATTCACAGGTGGTATGGTTAGCCTACATTACAGTATGTACAGTAACATGTCTTCTCCAACAAATAGCTGGGCTGCTAGAAGGGAGGGCCTTGTACTGCAGTAGAATAAACAGACAAGGTGCTGTTACAGCTGTTCTCGGGAATGACTGGAATCTGTGGGATACGAGGGGAGTGTTGGTGCAGATAGATTCAGACAGAACTGTGGTTCAGAACTTGATGAAAAACACTTTTAATCTATCCGGGAGTCAGATCAGTAAAATCACTTGTAATCTATCCGGGAGTCAGATCAGTTAGTGTTGTATAACCATCTCCTGTGGTAGATGTCATGCCCAACTATGCACGCGTTAAACCAGTATATTTGCATCACAACACTGAAGTGTAAGAGGTCTCCAAATGTTTTACATGGACTGGATCATTATATATAACACTTGGGTCCTGTTTCAGTAGCAATGATATTAGACCTTCTTGTTGCGTGTCTGATAATCTACCATTTATATAGGAGTGGTCAAAACATGATAATAATGGTCCTCTGAGTATATCAAAATAAGTTTGGTAAACCTCCACTGGTACGCCATCCAGCCCTGGAGTTTGGTAAACCTCCACTGGTACGCCATCCAGCCCTGGAGTTTGGTAAACCTCCACTGGTACGCCATCCAGCCCTGGAGTTTGGTAAACCTCCACTGGTACGCCATCCAGCCCTGGAGTTTGGTAAACCTCCACTGGTACGCCATCCAGCCCTGGAGTTTGGTAAACCTCCACTGGTACGCCATCCAGCCCTGGAGTTTGGTAAACCTCCACTGGTACGCCATCCAGCCCTGGAGTTTGGTAAACCTCCACTGGTACGCCATCCAGCCCAGCCCTGTACGCCATCCAGCCCTGGAGTTTGGTAAACCTCCCTCATCCAGCCCAGTTTGGTAAACCTCCACTGGTACGCCATCCAGCCCTGGAGTTTGGTAAACCTCCACTGGTACGCCATCCAGCCCTGGAGTTTGGTAAACCTCCACTGGTACGCCATCCAGCCCTGGAGTTTTCCCAGCCTTATAAAGGCTTTCATTGCATCATGAAATTCCTTCTCTGTAATTTGGCCTTCGCGTGAGTCTTTCTGTGCAGATTTTTTTTTAAATCCATACAATTAGCTTCGGTTAGTGGAGATGGAGACTGAAACGAGAATATATCCTTATTTCCTCTTTCAAAACATCATTCGGTGAATCATGTGAGACTCCATCATTTGTAAACTAGTTTTAATTTAAAAAAATTAGCAGCATTTCTATATTCTATATTTCTATATTGAAGATTTCTATATTCTATATTTCTATACTGAAGATTGAAAAATAATTTGGTGCATTTTCCCCCATATTCCATCCAGTTCCCTTTATTTTTATAATATATTACAGTGGATCTTTCTTGAATACGGTCCCCTGTTTCTTTTTGTTTTTTACTCTAACTTATTCTGTGCCTCTGTGGTACAGTTTTTATTGCTATCTAACTGCACTGTTCGTCCTTCAATTTCCTTGGTTAATATGGACTCTTGATCGAAATTGCTCTTGTTTTATAGATGAGTACTGTATTGCATTGCCTCTAAAGGCACATTTAAAAGTGTCCCATACAGTAAGGGGATCTGATGTACCTAATGTTATGTCTGAAAAAGTCAGTTATAAATTCTTCTGTCCTAGTTCTAAACAATTTATCATCTAGTAGGCTTTGATTAAATTTCCAATATCCTCGCCCACGTGGAAATTCTGTAAGAGTCATATATATATATATGCCAATTATGTGATGATCCGACCACATTCTGTCCCTTATCAACACTTTTTAAACTTTTGGTGCCAGAGAGAATGGTATGAGAAAGTAGTCAAGAGGACTAGCTTGATTAAGACGACTAGCTTGATTAAGCCTCCGCCATGTATATCTCACTAGATCACGGTATTTAAGTCTCCATATATCCACTAATTCCAATATATCCATGACATTCATGATTTCCTTAAGTGCCTGAGGGTGATAGTTTGTGGTGTGATTTCCTTTCCGGTCCATAGAGGTATTTAAGACCGTATTAAAATCTTCCCCTCTCTGAATGTCTGAGTGTGACCCCCTCTCCATGGGTTACTGCAGCTAGTGTTGCCAGCACTGCCACTGCCTGGGTGGGGGCACCCCACCGGAATCCCCACCGGCTTGGTACAAGGTCATCAAGGTTCTCATTAGCACTCTCATTTGAGAGTGTCCTTGTATAGTATGCTCTCCCTTTAGGGGGCTTTGGCTTAGCAGGACCAACCCTGCCAGCCAGGCTCAGAATCTTGAGTGGGCAGTGCTGCCATTAGGTTCTTGGTCACCTCCCTGACCAAGGCCCTTCTCATCAGATTGCTCAGTTTGGCAGGGCAGTGATCTCTTGGAAGAGTCTTGTCTTCCATTTAAGATGGAGGCCACTGTGTTCTTCGGGACCTTCAATGCTGTAGAAATGTTATAGTACCCTTCCCCAGATCTGTGCCTCGACACAATCCTGTCTCGGAGCTCTGTGGACAATTCCTTTGACCTCAAGGCTTGGTTTTTGCTCTGACATGCACTGCCAACTGTGGGACCTTATATAGACAGTTGTGTGCCTTTCCAAATCATGTCCAATCAATTGAATTTACCACAGGTGGTCTCCAATCAAGTTGTAGAAACATCAAGGATGATCAATGGAAACAGGATGCACCTGAGCTCAAGTTTGAGTCTCATTGCGAAGGGTCTGAATACTTATGTAAATAAGGTATTTCTGTTCCTTATTTTTAATAAATGTGTAAAACATCCCAAAAACCTGTTTTTGCTATGTCAAAATGGGGAATTGTCTGTAGATTGCTGAGGATTTGTATTTACTTAATCAATTTTAGAATAAGGCTGTAACGTAACAAAATGTGGAAAAATTCAAGGGGTCTGAACACTTTCCGAAGGCACTGTACATAGACACATTGGCATTACTGAAAGCCAGTGGCATGTCGTTAGTAAAGCTTGAAGAAAGTAAGGGGCCGAGACAGCTGCCCTGGGGAATTCCTGATTATACCTGGATTCTGTTGGAGAGGCTTCCATTAAAGAACACCCTCTGTGGTCTGTTAGGTAGGTAACTCTTTATCCACAATATAGCAGGGGGTGTAAAGCCATAACACAAACGTTTTTCCAGCAACAGACTATGATCGATAATGTCAAAAGCCGCACTGATGTTTAACAAATCAGTCCCCACAATCTTTTTTTTTATCACTTTCTCTCAGCCAATGATCAGTCATTTGTGTAAGTGCTGTGTTTGCTGAATGTACTTCCTTATAATCGTACTGGAATTCTGTTGTCAATTTGTTTACTGTAAAATAGCATTGTATCTGGTCAAACACCATTTTTTTCCAGAAGTTTACTAAGGGTTGGTAACAGGCTGATTGGTCGACTATTTGAGCCAGTAAAGGGTGCTTTACTATTCTTAGGTAGCGGAATGACTTTAGCTTCCCTCCAGGCCTGAGGGCACACACTCTCTCGTAGGCTTATATTGCAAATATGGCAGATACGAGTGGCAATATCATCCGCTATTATCCTCAGTAATTTTCTATCCAATGTGTCATTTGAAGGGCTGTCCACATACTTTTGTATATCTAGTGTACCATAGGTACGGTCTCATTTTGTCATGACTAGTGGAGGCATTAACCCAGGATAGTAGGTAGGTCATACACGCTGAAGTTAAGTAACCACTACTGCTGAACTGTGTCTGAACTGTGTCTGAACTGCTGAACTGTGTCTGAACTGTGTCTGAACTGTGTCTGAACTGGGTCTGAACTGGGTCTGAACTGGGTCTGAACTGAATGGAAAACACTGCTAATATACGTCCTTCTGTAGCTCAGTTGGTAGAGCATGGCGCTTGTAACGCCAGGGTAGTGGGTTCGATTCCCGGGACCACCCATACGTAGAATGTATGCACACATGACTGTAAGTCGCTTTGGATAAAAGCGTCTGCTAAATGGCATATATTATTATTATTATTATTATAATCCCACGATCAGGAGTTGGCTACAGATAGATCTGGGATCTGAGGTGTTAAAAGGTTAAACCCACTGGGTACAGACGTCAGTTCAACGTCTAGTTTTGATTCGTGAATTCAACGTGAAATAAACAACAAAAATTCACATCCAATCGGTTTTCCACATTGATTCAACATCATCCAATCGGTTTTCCACATTGATTCAACATCATCCAATCGGTTTTCCACATTGATTCAACATCATCCAATCGGTTTTCCACATTGATTCAACATCATCCAATCGGTTTTCCACATTGATTCAACATCATCCAATCGGTTTCCCACATTGATTCAACATCATCCAATCGGTTTCCCACATTGATTCAACATCATCCAATCGGTTTCCCACATTGATTCAACATCATCCAATCGGTTTTCCACATTGATTCAACATCATCCAATCGGTTTTCCACATTGATTCAACATCATCCAATCGGTTTTCCACATTGATTCAACATCATCCAATCGGTTTTCCACATTGATTCAACATCATCCAATCGGTTTTCCACATTGATTCAACATCATCCAATCGGTTTTCCACATTGATTCAACATCATCCAATCGGTTTTCCACATTGATTCAACATCATCCAATCGGTTTTCCACATTGATTCAACATCATCCAATCGGTTTTCCACATTGATTCAACATCATCCAATCGGTTTTCCACATTGATTCAACATCATCCAATCGGTTGATTCAACCAACATTGATTCAACATCATCCAATCGGTTTTCCACATTGATTCAACATCATCCAATCGGTTTTCCACATTGATTCAACATCATCCAATCGGTTTTCCACATTGATTCAACATCATCCAATCGGTTTTCCACATTGATTCAACATCATCCAATCGGTTTTCCACATTGATTCAACATCATCCAATCGGTTTTCCACATTGATTCAACATCATCCAATCGGTTTTCCACATTGATTCAACATCATCCAATCGGTTTTCCACATTGATTCAACATCATCCAATCGGTTTTCCACATTGATTCAACATCATCCAATCGGTTTTCCACATTGATTCAACATCATCCAATCGGTTTTCCACATTGATTCAACATCATCCAATCGGTTTTCCACATTGATTCAACATCATCCAATCGGTTTTCCACATTGATTCAACATCATCCAATCGGTTTTCCACATTGATTCAACATCATCCAATCGGTTTTCCACATTGATTCAACATCATCCAATCGGTTTTCCACATTGATTCAACATCATCCAATCGGTTTTCCACATTGATTCAACATCATCCAATCGGTTTTCCACATTGATTCAACATCATCCAATCGGTTTTCCACATTGATTCAACATCATCCAATCGGTTTTCCACATTGATTCAACATCATCCAATCGGTTTTCCACATTGATTCAACATCATCCAATCGGTTTTCCACATTGATTCAACATCATCCAATCGGTTTTCCACATTGATTCAACATCATCCAATCGGTTTTCCACATGGATTCAACGTCATCCAATCGGTTTTCCACATTGATTCAACATCATCCAATCGGTTTTCCACATTGATTCAACATCATCCAATCGGTTTTCCACATTGATTCAACATCATCCAATCGGTTTCCCACATTGATTCAACATCATCCAATCGGTTTTCCACATTGATTCAACATCATCCAATCGGTTTTCCACATTGATTCAACATCATCCAATCGGTTTCCCACATTGATTCAACATCATCCAATCGGTTTTCCACATTGATTCAACATCATCCAATCGGTTTTCCACATTGATTCAACATCATCCAATCGGTTTTCCACATTGATTCAACATCATCCAATCGGTTTTCCACATTGATTCAACATCATCCAATCGGTTTTCCACATTGATTCAACATCATCCAATCGGTTTCCCACATTGATTCAACATCATCCAATCGGTTTTCCACATTGATTCAACATCATCCAATCGGTTTTCCACATTGATTCATCATCATCCAATCGGTTTTCCACATTGATTCAACATCATCCAATTGTATTTTGGGGTTGAAATGAAACAATGAAACAACAGCCCAGTCTAGATCAGCAACCACTGAGCTGCATCTGAGCTGGATGAAAAACACTTCATCTGGTCTCTTATGGTCGGTGTCACGTTATCGGAGACGGAAGTCTCAAGCTCTCATAACCTGTGAGTATCAATGACCCTGGTAACATTTTCCATCTCCTCTCCTTCCCCGTTTCAGAGACACAGGCCAAACGCGGTAATAATAGATGTCCTACCGTTTACTAGTCACATGCTATCTAAAAAAGGTAGAAACAAAAAGACATACTATAGACGGATGGAGAAAAATATCAAACTGAAAACAATGTCGTTCTCAGACGAACTCAACTCAGTGTGTTCACCGGTTAAATTTCCTTCCTGCTGACACTTGGTTTTTATCTAATACAAGATCACAGGAAACATTACGCACCATGAGAAAACCACTGTTAGCCTTCTGACATCAATGTAATGCATCAAGTAGCTGGCCAATCAGTAGCAGTGTGTACTCAATATTTGGGTCCCACTTGAAATGGCATGCAGGTGTCACAACGTATAAAGGCTTCATAAACACTACATCAATGTGTCACATAGCATCTATTACTGTATGTCATGCTCTATAAAGGCTTCATAAACACTACATCAATGTGTCACATAGCATCTATAACTGTATGTCATGCTCTATAAAGGCTTCATAAACACTACATCAATGTGTCACATAGCATCTATAACTGTATGTCATGCTCTATAAAGGCTTCATAAACACTACATCAATGTGTCACATAGCATCTATAACTGTATGTCATGCTCTATAAAGGCTTCATAAACACTACATCAACGTGTCACATAGCATCTATAACTGTATGTCATGCTCTATAAAGGCTTCATAAACACTACATCAATGTGTCACATAGCATCTATAACTGTATGTCATGCTCTATAAAGGCTTCATAAACACTACATCAATGTGTCACATAGCATCTATAACTGTATGTCATGCTCTATAAAGGCTTCATAAACACTACATCAATGTGTCACATAGCATCTATAACTGTATGTCATGCTCTATAAAGGCTTCATAAACACTACATCAATGTGTCACATAGCATCTATAACTGTATGTCATGCTCTATAAAGGCTTCATAAACACTACATCAATGTGTCACATAGCATCTATAACTGTATGTCATGCTCTATAAAGGCTTCATAAACACTACATCAATGTGTCACATAGCATCTATAACTGTATGTCATGCTCTATAAAGGCTTCATAAACACTACATCAATGTGTCACATAGCATCTATAACTGTATGTCATGCTCTATAAAGGCTTCATAAACACTACATCATACCTATGTAAACTTTAACATGGATTTATCCTGCAATAGATGTTGTTCAACTGGTAACATACACTGTTGTCTACTTCAAATGCCTCTTGAGGGGAAAGTAATCTAAAAGTAACTGAATGTAATCAGATTACAATACTGAGTTTGGGTAAACCAAAAGTTACGTTACTGATTACAAGTTTGGACAGGTAACTAGCGGATTATATTTAGGAAGTAACCTGCCCAACCCTGGCTGTGAGAATTTCTCTGGGGTTACATTTATGTAGTGCTTATGAAGGCATTATGAACCCTTTATAAAGCCTGACATAAGGTTATAGATGCTTTGTAACACATTTATGTAGTGCTTATGAAGGCATTATGAACCCTTTATAAAGCCTGACATAAGGTTATAGATGCTTTGTAACACATTTATGTAGTGCTTATGAAGGCATTATGAAGCCTTTATAAACTGAACTGGAGCGGGACCAACATTTGGTTGTGGATGCCAATCACTGATTGCTGTTTGCTCATACAGAAGCAACCCTGTTGACTAACGACAGAAAAACACGGTTTGCCTAATCCCCCGAGTCAGATTGTTTCCAAAATATTGAGGCACCATGTGTGCAAGACAGGAAACCAAGGCTACTGTTTTCCTATCGCATACAGCACAGCCCTGCTGACGACATGATAGACAAGCTTTGCCTTCAGGTTTTCAATTTCTTCTGTCAATAAAATAACTTTACAAAGAACAGTATTTGAGTCTGGAACAGCATTGTTTTCTTCCAACTATCTTGACCTTCTAAGGCAACATGTCTCTTAGCACGGGGTAGAGACTAGACTATTGGCAGGGTAGAGGAGTTTTGAATCTATCTGATGAGGAGACAGCTAGCAACTCTTTGTCTCGTCACAGTCCACAAGTCCAGAACAGACTATGGGAGGCGTACAGTATTACATAGAGCCATGACTACATGGAACTCTATTCCACAGTACTACATAGAGCCATGACTACATGGAACTCTATTCCACAGTACTACATAGAGCCATGACTACATGGAACTCCATCTAACATACTGTCTCTATCTAACAGACTGTCTCTATCCCACCATCTGACAGACTGTCTCTATCTAACAGACTGTCTCTATCCCACCATCTAACAGACTGTCTCTATCCCACCATCTAACAGACTGTCTCTATCCCACTATCTAACAGACTGTCTCTATCCCACCATCTAACAGACTGTCTCTATCTAACAGACTGTCTCTATCCCACTATCTGACAGACTGTCTCTATCCCACTATCTGACAGACTGTCTCTATCTAACAGACTGTCTCTATCCCACCATCTAACAGACTGTCTCTATCTGACAGACTGTCTCTATCTACCAGACTGTCTCTATCTGACAGACTGTCTCTATCCCACCATCTGACAGACTGTCTTTATCTAACAGACTGTCTCTATCCCACTATCTGACAGACTGTCTCTATCCCACCATCTAACAGACTGTCTTTATCTAACAGACTGTCTCTATCCCACCATCTAACAGACTGTCTTTATCTAACAGACTGTCTCTATCCCACCATCTGACAGACTGTCTCTATCTAACAGACTGTCTCTATCCCACCATCTAACAGACTGTCTCTATCCCACCATCTAACAGACTGTCTCTATTCCACTATCTGACAGACTGTCTCTATCTAACAGACTGTCTCTATCCCACCATCTAACAGACTGTCTCTATCCCACCATCTAACAGACTGTCTCTATTCCACTATCTGACAGACTGTCTCTATCTAACAGACTGTCTCTATCCCACCATCTAACAGACTGTCTCTATCTAACAGACTGTCTCTATCCCACTATCTGACAGACTGTCTCTATCCCACTATCTGACAGACTGTCTCTATCTAACAGACTGTCTCTATCCCACCATCTAACAGACTGTCTCTATCTGACAGACTGTCTCTATCTACCAGACTGTCTCTATCTGACAGACTGTCTCTATCCCACCATCTGACAGACTGTCTTTATCTAACAGACTGTCTCTATCCCACTATCTGACAGACTGTCTCTATCCCACCATCTAACAGACTGTCTTTATCTAACAGACTGTCTCTATCCCACCATCTAACAGACTGTCTTTATCTAACAGACTGTCTCTATCCCACCATCTGACAGACTGTCTCTATCTAACAGACTGTCTCTATCTAACAGACTGTCTCTATCCCACCATCTAACAGACTGTCTCTATCCCCAACAGACTGTCTCTATCCCACTATCTGACAGACTGTCTCTATCCCACCATCTAACAGACTGTCTCTATCTAACAGACTGTCTCTATCCCACCATCTAACAGACTGTCTCTATCTAACAGACTGTCTCTATATCTAACAGACTGTCTCTATCCCACTATCTGACAGACTGTCTCTATCCCACCATCTAACAGACTGTCTCTATCTAACAGACTGTCTCTATCTGACAGACTGTCTCTATCTGACAGACTGTCTCTATCCCACCATCTAACAGACTGTCTCTATCTAACAGACTGTCTCTATCTAACAGACTGTCTCTATCCCACCATCTAACAGACTGTCTCTATCTGACAGACTGTCTCTATCCCACTATCTAACAGACTGTCTCTATCTGACAGACTGTCTCTATCCCACTATCTAACAGACTGTCTCTATCCCACTATCTAACAGACTGTCTCTATCTGACAGACTGTCTCTATCCCACTATCTAACAGACTGTCTCTATCTAACAGACTGTCTCTATCCCACCATCTAACAGACTGTCTCTATCCCACCATCTAACAGACTGTCTCTATCCCACCATCTAACAGACTGTCTCTATCCCACCATCTAACAGACTGTCTCTATCCCACCATCTAACAGACTGTCTCTATCCCACTATCTAACAGACTGTCTCTATCTAACAGACTGTCTCTATCTAACAGACTGTCTCTATCCCAACATCTGACAGACTGTCTCTATCCCACTATCTGACAGACTGTCTCTATCCCACCATCTAACAGACTGTCTCTATCCCACCATCTGACAGACTGTCTCTATCCCACTATCTAACAGACTGTCTCTATCTAACAGACTGTCTCTATCTAACAGACTGTCTCTATCCCACTATCTAACAGACTGTCTCTATCCCACTATCTAACAGACTGTCTCTATCCCACTATCTGACAGACTGTCTCTATCTAACAGACTGTCTCTATCCCACTATCTAACAGACTGTCTCTATCCCACTATCTGACAGACTGTCTCTATCCCACCATCTAACAGACTGTCTCTATCCCACTATCTAACAGACTGTCTCTATCTAACAGACTGTCTCTATCTGACAGACTGTCTCTATCCCACTATCTAACAGACTGTCTCTATCCCACCATCTAACAGACTGTCTCTATCCCACTATCTAACAGACTGTCTCTATCTAACAGACTGTCTCTATCCCACCATCTAACAGACTGTCTCTATCCCACTATCTAACAGACTGTCTCTATCCCACTATCTGACAGACTGTCTCTATCCCACCATCTAACAGACTGTCTCTATCTAACAGACTGTCTCTATCTAACAGACTGTCTCTATCCCACCATCTAACAGACTGTCTCTATCCCACCATCTAACAGACTGTCTCTATCTAACAGACTGTCTCTATCTAACAGACTGTCTCTATCTAACAGACTGTCTCTATCCCACTATCTAACAGACTGTCTCTATCCCACTATCTGACAGACTGTCTCTATCCCACTATCTAACAGACTGTCTCTATCCCACCATCTAACAGACTGTCTCTATCCCACCATCTAACAGACTGTCTCTATCCCACTATCTGACAGACTGTCTCTATCCCACCATCTAACAGACTGTCTCTATCCCACTATCTAACAGACTGTCTCTATCTAACAGACTGTCTCTATCCCACTATCTGACAGACTGTCTCTATCCCACTATCTGACAGACTGTCTCTATCCCACCATCTAACAGACTGTCTCTATCTAACAGACTGTCTCTATCCCACTATCTGACAGACTGTCTCTATCCCACTATCTGACAGACTGTCTCTATCCCACCATCTAACAGACTGTCTCTATCTAACAGACTGTCTCTATCCCACTATCTGACAGACTGTCTCTATCCCACCATCTAACAGACTGTCTCTATCCCACCATCTAACAGACTGTCTCTATCTAACAGACTGTCTCTATCCCACTATCTAACAGACTGTCTCTATCCCACCATCTAACAGACTGTCTCTATCCCACCATCTAACAGACTGTCTCTATCTAACAGACTGTCTCTATCCCACCATCTAACAGACTGTCTCTATCCCACCATCTAACAGACTGTCTCTATCTAACAGACTGTCTCTATCTAACAGACTGTCTCTATCTAACAGACTGTCTCTATCCCACTATCTAACAGACTGTCTCTATCTGACAGACTGTCTCTATCCCACTATCTAACAGACTGTCTCTATCCCACCATCTAACAGACTGTCTCTATCTAACAGACTGTCTCTATCTGACAGACTGTCTCTATCCCACCATCTAACAGACTGTCTCTATCCCACCATCTAACAGACTGTCTCTATCTAACAGACTGTCTCTATCCCACCATCTAACAGACTGTCTCTATCTGACAGACTGTCTCTATCCCACTATCTGACAGACTGTCTCTATCCCACTATCTGACAGACTGTCTCTATCCCACCATCTAACAAACTGTCTCTATCCCACCATCTAACAGACTGTCTCTATCCCACTATCTGACAGACTGTCTCTATCCCACTATCTGACAGACTGTCTCTATCTAAGAGACTGTCTCTATCTAACAGACTGTCTCTATCCCACCATCTAACAGACTGTCTCTATCCCACCATCTAACAGACTGTCTCTATCTAACAGACTGTCTCTATCCCACCATCTAACAGACTGTCTCTATCCCACCATCTAACAGACTGTCTCTATCTAACAGACTGTCTCTATCCCACTATCTAACAGACTGTCTCTATCCCACTATCTGACAGACTGTCTCTATCCCACCATCTAACAGACTGTCTCTATCTAACAGACTGTCTCTATCCCACCATCTAACAGACTGTCTCTATCCCACCATCTGACAGACTGTCTCTATCCCACCATCTGACAGACTGTCTCTATCTAACAGACTGTCTCTATCCCACTATCTGACAGACTGTCTCTATCCCACCATCTAACAGACTGTCTCTATCCCACCATCTAACAGACTGTCTCTATCTAACAGACTGTCTCTATCCCACTATCTAACAGACTGTCTCTATCCCACCATCTAACAGACTGTCTCTATCCCACCATCTAACAGACTGTCTCTATCTAACAGACTGTCTCTATCCCACCATCTAACAGACTGTCTCTATCCCACCATCTAACAGACTGTCTCTATCTAACAGACTGTCTCTATCTAACAGACTGTCTCTATCTGACAGACTGTCTCTATCCCACTATCTAACAGACTGTCTCTATCTGACAGACTGTCTCTATCCCACTATCTGACAGACTGTCTCTATCCCACCATCTAACAGACTGTCTCTATCTAACAGACTGTCTCTATCTGACAGACTGTCTCTATCCCACCATCTAACAGACTGTCTCTATCCCACCATCTAACAGACTGTCTCTATCCCACCATCTAACAGACTGTCTCTATCCCACTATCTAACAGACTGTCTCTATCCCACCATCTAACAGACTGTCTCTATCCCACTATCTGACAGACTGTCTTTATCTAACAGACTGTCTCTATCCCACCATCTAACAGACTGTCTCTATCCCACCATCTAACAGACTGTCTCTATCTAACAGACTGTCTCTATTCCACTATCTAACAGACTGTCTCTATCCCACTATCTAACAGACTGTCTCTATCCCACTATCTAACAGACTGTCTCTATCCCACTATCTAACAGACTGTCTCTATCTAACAGACCGTCTCTATCTAACAGACTGTCTCTATCCCACTATCTAACAGACTGTCTCTATCCCACCATCTAACAGACTGTCTCTATCCCACTATCTGACAGACTGTCTCTATCCCACCATCTAACAGACTGTCTCTATCCCACCATCTAACAGACTGTCTCTATCTAACAGACTGTCTCTATCCCACTATCTGACAGACTGTCTCTATCCCACCATCTAACAGACTGTCTCTATCCCACCATCTAACAGACTGTCTCTATCCCACCATCTAACAGACTGTCTCTATCCCACCATCTAACAGACTGTCTCTATCCCACCATCTAACAGACTGTCTCTATCTAACAGACTGTCTCTATCCCACCATCTAACAGACTGTCTCTATCTAACAGACTGTCTCTATCCCACTATCTAACAGACTGTCTCTATCCCACTATCTGACAGACTGTCTCTATCCCACCATCTAACAGACTGTCTCTATCTAACAGACTGTCTCTATCTGACAGACTGTCTCTATCCCACTATCTAACAGACTGTCTCTATCCCACCATCTAACAGACTGTCTCTATCTAACAGACTGTCTCTATCCCACCATCTAACAGACTGTCTCTATCCCACTATCTAACAGACTGTCTCTATTCCACTATCTGACAGACTGTCTCTATCTAACAGACTGTCTCTATCCCACCATCTAACAGACTGTCTCTATTCCACTATCTGACAGACTGTCTCTATCTAACAGACTGTCTCTATCCCACCATCTGACAGACTGTCTCTATCCCACCATCTGACAGACTGTCTCTATCTAACAGACTGTCTCTATCCCACCATCTAACAGACTGTCTCTATCCCACCATCTAACAGACTGTCTCTATCTAACAGACTGTCTCTATCCCACTATCTAACAGACTGTCTCTATCCCACCATCTAACAGACTGTCTCTATCTAACAGACTGTCTCTATCCCACTATCTAACAGACTGTCTCTATCCCACCATCTAACAGACTGTCTCTATCCCACTATCTGACAGACTGTCTTTATCTAACAGACTGTCTCTATCCCACCATCTAACAGACTGTCTCTATCCCACCATCTAACAGACTGTCTCTATCTAACAGACTGTCTCTATTCCACTATCTAACAGACTGTCTCTATCCCACTATCTAACAGACTGTCTCTATCCCACTATCTAACAGACTGTCTCTATCCCACTATCTAACAGACTGTCTCTATCTAACAGACCGTCTCTATCTAACAGACTGTCTCTATCCCACTATCTAACAGACTGTCTCTATCCCACCATCTAACAGACTGTCTCTATCCCACTATCTGACAGACTGTCTCTATCCCACCATCTAACAGACTGTCTCTATCCCACCATCTAACAGACTGTCTCTATCTAACAGACTGTCTCTATCCCACTATCTGACAGACTGTCTCTATCCCACCATCTAACAGACTGTCTCTATCCCACCATCTAACAGACTGTCTCTATCCCACCATCTAACAGACTGTCTCTATCCCACCATCTAACAGACTGTCTCTATCCCACCATCTAACAGACTGTCTCTATCTAACAGACTGTCTCTATCTAACAGACTGTCTCTATCTAACAGACTGTCTCTATCCCACTATCTAACAGACTGTCTCTATCTAACAGACTGTCTCTATCTAACAGACTGTCTCTATCCCACTATCTAACAGACTGTCTCTATTCCACTATCTGACAGACTGTCTCTATCCCACTATCTAACAGACTGTCTCTATCCCACTATCTAACAGACTGTCTCTATCCCACTATCTAACAGACTGTCTCTATCCCACTATCTGACAGACTGTCTCTATCCCACCATCTAACAGACTGTCTCTATCTAACAGACTGTCTCTATCTGACAGACTGTCTCTATCCCACTATCTAACAGACTGTCTCTATCCCACCATCTAACAGACTGTCTCTATCCCACCATCTAACAGACTGTCTCTATCTAACAGACTGTCTCTATCCCACCATCTAACAGACTGTCTCTATCCCACTATCTAACAGACTGTCTCTATCCCACTATCTGACAGACTGTCTCTATCTAACAGACTGTCTCTATCCCACCATCTGACAGACTGTCTCTATCCCACCATCTGACAGACTGTCTCTATCTAACAGACTGTCTCTATCCCACTATCTGACAGACTGTCTCTATCCCACCATCTAACAGACTGTCTCTATCCCACCATCTAACAGACTGTCTCTATCCCACTATCTAACAGACTGTCTCTATCCCACCATCTAACAGACTGTCTCTATCCCACTATCTGACAGACTGTCTTTATCTAACAGACTGTCTCTATCCCACCATCTAACAGACTGTCTCTATCCCACCATCTAACAGACTGTCTCTATCTAACAGACTGTCTCTATCCCACCATCTAACAGACTGTCTCTATCCCACCATCTAACAGACTGTCTCTATCTAACAGACTGTCTCTATCTAACAGACTGTCTCTATCTGACAGACTGTCTCTATCCCACTATCTAACAGACTGTCTCTATCTGACAGACTGTCTCTATCCCACTATCTGACAGACTGTCTCTATCCCACCATCTAACAGACTGTCTCTATCTAACAGACTGTCTCTATCTGACAGACTGTCTCTATCCCACCATCTAACAGACTGTCTCTATCCCACCATCTAACAGACTGTCTCTATCTAACAGACTGTCTCTATCTGACAGACTGTCTCTATCCCACTATCTGACAGACTGTCTCTATCCCACTATCTGACAGACTGTCTCTATCCCACCATCTAACAGACTGTCTCTATCCCACCATCTAACAGACTGTCTCTATCCCACTATCTGACAGACTGTCTCTATCCCACTATCTGACAGACTGTCTCTATCTAACAGACTGTCTCTATCTAACAGACTGTCTCTATCCCACCATCTAACAGACTGTCTCTATCCCACCATCTAACAGACTGTCTCTATCTAACAGACTGTCTCTATCCCACCATCTAACAGACTGTCTCTATCCCACCATCTAACAGACTGTCTCTATCTAACAGACTGTCTCTATCCCACTATCTAACAGACTGTCTCTATCCCACCATCTAACAGACTGTCTCTATCTAACAGACTGTCTCTATCCCACTATCTAACAGACTGTCTCTATCCCACCATCTAACAGACTGTCTCTATCCCACTATCTGACAGACTGTCTTTATCTAACAGACTGTCTCTATCCCACCATCTAACAGACTGTCTCTATCCCACCATCTAACAGACTGTCTCTATCTAACAGACTGTCTCTATTCCACTATCTAACAGACTGTCTCTATCCCACTATCTAACAGACTGTCTCTATCTAACAGACCGTCTCTATCTAACAGACTGTCTCTATCCCACTATCTAACAGACTGTCTCTATTCCACTATCTGACAGACTGTCTCTATCCCACTATCTAACAGACTGTCTCTATCCCACTATCTAACAGACTGTCTCTATCCCACTATCTAACAGACTGTCTCTATCCCACTATCTAACAGACTGTCTCTATCTAACAGACCGTCTCTATCTAACAGACTGTCTCTATCCCACTATCTAACAGACTGTCTCTATCCCACCATCTAACAGACTGTCTCTATCCCACTATCTGACAGACTGTCTCTATCCCACCATCTAACAGACTGTCTCTATCCCACCATCTAACAGACTGTCTCTATCTAACAGACTGTCTCTATCCCACTATCTGACAGACTGTCTCTATCCCACCATCTAACAGACTGTCTCTATCCCACCATCTAACAGACTGTCTCTATCCCACCATCTAACAGACTGTCTCTATCCCACCATCTAACAGACTGTCTCTATCTAACAGACTGTCTCTATCCCACCATCTAACAGACTGTCTCTATCTAACAGACTGTCTCTATCTGACAGACTGTCTCTATCCCACCATCTAACAGACTGTCTCTATCCCACTATCTAACAGACTGTCTCTATCCCACCATCTAACAGACTGTCTCTATCTGTCTCCATCTTACCTTACAGACTTGTGCTACTCTAGAAATCCAGGGATCAGCTTCAGGGCTGATGTCAGAGTTCTTCTCCCTGAAGAATATATATATCTTCTCCTTGTCCGGCTCCTCCCTACGTCTCACCCAGCAGGCGGAGATGAACGTGGGCTCTGGGAGGACAGGGAATATCAATCAATTAACCCATTCTTCTATAAAACACTCCAGTTATCATTTACAGTGTTCCACTACCTATCTAACGATTGCACAATCATTTTTGCCAACAAAATTAACGAGAAACAACATCTTATCACAGAACACGTGGGTGTATCAGTTTATCAACAGAACACATGGGTGTATCAGTTTATCAACAGAACACATGGGTGTATCAACAGAACACATGGGTGTATCAGTTTAAGAACAGAACACATGGGTGTATCAGTTTACCAACAGAACACATGGGTGTATCAGTTTACCAACAGATCACATGGGTGTATCAGTTCATCAACAGAACACATGGGTGTATCAGTTCATCAACAGAACACATGGGTGTATCAGTTCATCAACAGAACACATGGGTGTATCAGTTTATCAACAGAACACATGGGTGTATCAGTTTATCAACAGAACACATGGGTGTATCAGTTCATCAACAGAACACATGGGTGTATCAGTTCATCAACAGAACACATGGGTGTATCAGTTTATCAACAGAACACATGGGTGTATCAGTTTAAGAACAGAACACATGGGTGTATCAGTTTAAGAACAGAACACATGGGTGTATCCGTTCATCAACAGAACACATGGGTGTATCAGTTCATCAACAGAACACATGGGTGTATCAGTTTAAGAACAGAACACATGGGTGTATCAACAGAACACATGGGTGTATCAGTTCATCAACAGAACACATGGGTGTATCAGTTTAAGAACAGAACACATGGGTGTATCAGTTCATCAACAGAACACATGGGTGTATCAACAGAACACATGGGTGTATCAGTTTAAGAACAGAACACATGGGTGTATCAGTTTAAGAACAGAACACATGGGTGTATCAGTTTATCAACAGAACACATGGGTGTATCAGTTTATCAACAGAACACATGGGTGTATCAGTTTAAGAACAGAACACATGGGTGTATCAGTTTAAGAACAGAACACATGGGTGTATCAGTTTATCAACAGAACACATGGGTGTATCAGTTTAAGAACAGAACACATGGGTGTATCAGTTTACCAACAGAACACATGGATGTATCAGTTTATCAACAGAACACATGGATGTATCAACAGAACACATGGATGTATCAACAGAACACATGGGTGTATCAGTTTATCAACAGAACACATGGGTGTATCAGTTCATCAACAGAACACATGGGTGTATCAGTTTATCAACAGAACGCATGGGTGTATCAGTTTACCAACAGAACACATGGATGTATCAGTTCATCAACAGAACACATGGGTGTATCAGTTTATCAACAGAACACATGGGTGTATCAGTTTATCAACAGAACACATGGGTGTATCAGTTTATCAACAGAACACATGGGTGTATCAGTTCATCAACAGAACACATGGGTGTATCAGTTTATCAACAGAACGCATGGGTGTATCAGTTTACCAACAGAACACATGGATGTATCAGTTTATCAACAGAACACATGGGTGTATCAGTTTACCAACAGAACACATGGATATATCAGTTTATCAACAGAACACATGGGTGTATCAACAGAACACATGGGTGTATCAACAGAACACATGGGTGTATCAACAGAACACATGGGTGTATCAGTTTATCAACAGAACACATAGGTGTATCAGTTCATCAACAGAACACATGGGTGTATCAGTTTATCAACAGAACGCATGGGTGTATCAGTTTACCAACAGAACACATGGATGTATCAGTTTATCAACAGAACACATGGGTGTATCAACAGAACACATGGGTGTATCAACAGAACACATGGGTGTATCAACAGAACACATGGGTGTATCAGTGAAACAACAGAACACATGGGTGTATCAGTTTAAGAACACATGGGTGTATCAGTTTATCAACAGAACACATGGGTGTATCAACAGAACACATGGGTGTATCAACAGAACACATGGGTGTATCAGTTTACCAACAGAACACATGGGTGTATCAGTTTATCAACAGAACACATGGGTGTATCAGTTTACCAACAGAACACATGGATGTATCAGTTTACCAACAGAACACATGGATGTATCAGTTTACCAACAGAACACATGGGTGTATCAGTTTATCAACAGAACACATGGGTGTATCAGTTTATCAACAGAACACATGGGTGTATCAGTTTATCAACAGAACACATGGGTGTATCAGTTTACCAACAGAACACATGGATGTATCAGTTTATCAACAGAACACATGGGTGTATCAACAGAACACATGGGTGTATCAGTGAAACAACAGATGGGTGTATCAGTTTACCAACAGAACACATGGGTGTATCAACAGAACACATGGGTGTATCAACAGAACACATGGGTGTATCAACAGAACACATGGGTGTATCAACAGAACACATGGGTGTATCAACAGAACACATGGGTGTATCAACAGAACACATGGGTGTATCAACAGAACACATGGGTGTATCAGTGAAACAACAGAAAGTACTAAACACAGAGGAACCCTGAGAGAGTTC
The DNA here is from genome assembly GCF_023373465.1 of Oncorhynchus keta. Taxonomy (NCBI): domain Eukaryota; kingdom Metazoa; phylum Chordata; class Actinopteri; order Salmoniformes; family Salmonidae; genus Oncorhynchus; species Oncorhynchus keta. Next base: position 50,329 of record NW_026284462.1, read on the forward strand.
CATCCAAACTACAATGACCCCTCTTTCATGATTAACAGCCACAGAGCCAAGCCTGCCGCCTTAAATCATGACGCAGGTGGTAGCCTTGGCTTGGCAGCTATGCTGATACGCGGAAGAGTAGACGGAAAGATAAGGATTTCACTAATGAAGCTGTACTGTGATCGCTGTGATGCCAGACTGAGAATGAGACGGCGTCCCAAAAGCCACCCTTCCTCCTACACAGTACTTTTGGCCAGGGCTCTAGTCTAAAAACAGAGAACAAGGTGCCATTTGACGGGCTATGAAAAGCCACCTGACATGCACCGTCGACAACTACTGGTATTATTATTATTATCTGACCCTGCTGGTCATCTATGAACATTTGAACAACTTGAAGAACGATCTGGCCTTAATGGCCATGTTCTGTTATGTTAATCTTATAATCTCCCTACTCGGCACAGCCAGAAGAGGACTGGCCACCCCTCAGAGCTTGGTTCCTCCCTAGGTTCCTGCCTTCATAGGGAGTTTTTCCCTAGCCACCGTGCTTCTACATCTGCATTGCTTGCCGTTTGTGGTTTTAGGCTGGGTTTCTGTATAAGCACTTTGTGACATCAGCTGATGTAAAAAGGGCTTTGAAAAATATTTGATTTGGGGTGCACCCAGAGTCTAAACTAAGTGCCAGGTCAGGGAAAGTTTCCTTCATGTTGACATCATCACATTAAAAACATTATCATCAAATGTATACATTAACACATTGGTGCATTATCACAAACTTCTTTGGTATCGGTGTCCCGTCCACGGGGCAGTTGAGCTAACGTAGGCTAATGCGATTAGCATGAGGTTGAGCTAACGTAGGCTAATGCGATTAGCATGAGGTTGAGCTAACGTTGGCTAATGCGATTAGCATGACGTTGAGCTAACGTAGGCTAATGCGATTAGCATGAGGTTGAGCTAACGTTGGCTAATGCGATTAGCATGACGTTGAGCTAACGTAGGCTAATGCGATTAGCATGAGGTTGAGCTAACGTTGGCTAATGCGATTAGCATGAGGTTGAGCTAACGTAGGCTAATGCGATTAGCATGACGTTGTAAGTAACAAGAACATTTCCCAGGACATAGACATATCTGATATTAGCAGAAAGCTTCAATTCTTGTTAATCTAACTACACTGTCCAATTTACAGTAGCTATTACAGTGAAATAATACCATGCTATTGTTTGAGGAGAGTGCACAGTTTTGAACATGAAAAGTTATTAATAAACAAATGAGGCACATTTGGGCAGTCTTGATACAGCGTTTCTAACAGAAATGCAATGGTTCATTGGATCAGTCTAAAACTTTGCGCATACACTGCAAAATAGAAATTGTAGCTGGGCTGGAATAATACATTATGGCATTTCTCTTGCATTTCAAAGATGATGGTACTGCAAAAAATACAAAATAAATGGTTGTTTTTTTTCGTTGCATTATCTTTTACCAGATCTATTGTGTTATATTCTCCTACATTCCTTTCACATTTTCACAAACCTCAAAGTGTTTCCCTTCAAATGGTACCAAGAATATGCAAATCCTTGATTCAGGTCCTGAGTTACAGGCAGTTAGATTATCTACATTATCACATCAATACATGATATATAAATACATTATTATTATTATTATTATTACATTATCACATCAATACAGTATATATTAATACATTACATTGATACCTTATCACATCAATACATTATATATTACTACATCACATTGATACATTATCACCTCAATACATTATATATTACTACATCACATTGATACATTATCACCTCAATACATTATATATTAATATACCATCACATTAATACATTATCACCTCAATACATTATATATTAATATACCATCACATTAATACATTATCACCTCAATACATTATATATTAATATACCATCACATTAATAAAGTATCACCTCAATACATTATATATTAAAACATTACCACATTAATACATCACATTAATACATTATTACATCAACACATTATATATTAATACACCATCACGTTAATAAAGTATCACATCAATACATTATATAGTTATACATCATCACATTAATACAGTATCACATTAATACATGCTATATTAATACAGTATCGTCACATGAATAAATTATCACATCACTGCACGATTTATTAATACATAATCATGTTAATACATTATCACATTAATGAATGATATTATCACAGTATATAGTAATACATCACATTAATACATGATATATTAATACATGATATATTAATACATTATCACAACACATTATATATTAATACATTATCGCCTCAATACATTATATAGTACACTATTATCACATTAATACATTATCACATTAATGCATTATCACATTAACACATTTTATCACATCAATTCATGACATATTAATACACCATCACATCAAAACAGTATCACATTAATACAGTATCACATTAATACAGTATCACATTAATACAGTATCACATTAATACAGTATCACATCAATACAGTATCACATTAACACATTTTATCACATCAATTCATTACTTATTAATACACCATCACATCAATACAGTATCACATTAATACAGTATCATATCAATACAGTATCACATTAATACAGTATCACATTAATACATTATCACATTAATACATTATCACATTAACACATTTTATCACATCAATTCATTACATATTAATACACCATCACATCAAAACAGTATCACATTAATACATTATCACATTAATACATGATCACATTAATACATTATCACATTAACACATTTTATCACATCAATTCATTACATATTAATACACCATCACATCAAAACAGTATCACATTAATACAGTATCACATTAATACATTATCACATTAATACACCATCACATCAAAACAGTATCACATTAATACAGTATCACATCAATACAGTATCACATTAATACAGTATCACATTAATACAGTATCACATTAATACATTATCACATTAATACATTATCACAACACATATATTAATACATTATCACCTCCATACATTATATAGTACACTATTATCACATTAATACATGATCACATGAATACATTATCACATTAACACATTTTATCACATCAATACAGTATCATATCAATACAGTATCACATTAATACATTATCACATTAATACATTAACACATTTTATCACATCAATTCATTACATATTAATACACCATCACATCAATACAGTATCACATCAATACAGTATCACATGAATACAGTATCACATTAATACATTATCTCTCTTTACATACCGGTCACCCACTTGTCATACATCCATACATTGGTTCTGCTGCCAGCTTTCCTTCTGAACTGTAATGAGCTCCCATCGCTGTATAAAGGAGCTGCAGCATATAGGTCCCCCTCTGAAAGAACAGAACCCACGTTACAACAAGGAAGCAGAGACATTCCATAATTCATATTGAATATCCTAGTAAAAAATATACACATTTTATAAGGTATTTCTACTGGATTTGATTAGGTATGATCTTATGTCACACACAGAGACACACACAGACACACAGAGAGACTCACAGACACACACAGAGAGACACACAGACACACAGAGACTCACAGAGAGACACACACAGACACACACAGACACACAGAGAGACACAGAGAGACACACAGACACACAAAGACTCACAGACACACAGAGAGACACACAGAGAGACACACAGACACACAGAGAGACTCACAGAGAGACTCACAGAGAGACACACAGAGACACACAGACACACACAGAGAGACACACAGAGACACACACAGAGACACACACAGAGACACACACAGAGACACACAGAGAGACACACAGAGAGACACACAGAGAGACACACAGAGAGACACACAGACTCACAGAGACTCACAGACACACACAGAGAGACACACAGACACACACAGAGAGACACAGAGAGACACAGACACACACAGAGAGACACACAGAGAGACACAGAGAGACACACAGAGAGACACACAGAGACTCACAGACACACAGAGAGACACACAGAGAGACTCACAGAGACACACAGAGAGACACACAGAGAGACTCACAGACACACACAGAGAGACACACAGAGACACACAAAGACTCACAGACACACACAGAGAGACACACAGAGAGACACACACAGACACACAAAGACACACAAAGACACACAGACACACAGAGAGACACACAGAGAGACACAGAGAGACTCACAGAGAGACTCACAGAGAGACACACAGACAGACACACAGACACACACAGAGAGACACACAGAGAGACACACAGAGAGACACACAGAGAGAGAGACACACAGAGAGACACACAGAGAGACACACAGAGAGAGAGACACACAGAGAGACACACAGAGAGAGAGACACACAGAGAGACACACAGAGAGAGAGACACACAGAGAGACACACAGAGAGACACACAGAGAGACACACAGAGAGACACACAGAGAGACACACAGAGAGACTCACAGAGACATTCAATAATGAAAACGTACGTATTCAACGCCAAGGGATCTGATTGACCAAAACCTTTGGACTACATGACCAAAGGTGACACCTGCTCGTCAAACATATCATTCCAATTCAAAATCATGGGCATTAATGTGGAGTTGGTCCCTCCCTTTGCTGCTATAACAGCCTCCACTCTTCTGGGAAGGCGTTCCACTAGATGTTGGAACATTGCTGCTATAACAGCCTCCACTCTTCTGGGAAGGCTTTCCACTAGATGTTGGAACATTGCTGCTATAACAGCCTCCACTCTTCTGGGAAGGCTTTCCACTAGATGTTGGAACATTGCTGCTATAACAGCCTCCACTCTTCTGGGAAGGCTTTCCACTAGATGTAGGAACATTGCTGCTATAACAGCCTCCACTCTTCTGGGAAGGCTTTCCACTAGATGTTGGAACATTGCTGCTATAACAGCCTCCACTCTTCTGGGGAAGGCTTTCCACTAGATGTTGGAACATTGCTGCTATAACAGCCTCCACTCTTCTGGGAAGGCTTTCCACTAGATGTAGGAACATTGCTGCTATAACAGCCTCCACTCTTCTGGGAAGGCTTTCCACTAGATGTTGGAACATTGCTGCTATAACAGCCTCCACTCTTCTGGGAAGGCTTTCCACTAGATGTTGGAACATTGCTGCTATAACAGCCTCCACTCTTCTGGGAAGGCTTTCCACTAGATGTTGGAACATTGCTGCTATAACAGCCTCCACTCTTCTGGGAAGGCTTTCCACTAGATGTTGGAACATTGCTGCTATAACAGCCTCCACTCTTCTGGGAAGGCTTTCCACTAGATGTTGGAACATTGCTGCTATAACAGCCTCCACTCTTCTGGGAAGGCTTTCCACTAGATGTTGGAACATTGCTGCTATAACAGCCTCCACTCTTCTGGGAAGGCTTTCCACTAGATGTAGGAACATTGCTGCTATAACAGCCTCCACTCTTCTGGGAAGGCTTTCCACTAGATGTTGGAACATTGCTGCTATAACAGCCTCCACTCTTCTGGGAAGGCTTTCCACTAGATGTTGGAACATTGCTGCTATAACAGCCTCCACTCTTCTGGGAAGGCTTTCCACTAGATGTTGGAACATTGCTGCTATAACAGCCTCCACTCTTCTGGGAAGGCTTTCCACTAGATGTTGGAACATTGCTGCTATAACAGCCTCCACTCTTCTGGGAAGGCTTTCCACTAGATGTTGGAACATTGCTGCTATAACAGCCTCCACTCTTCTGGGAAGGCTTTCCACTAGATGTTGGAACATTGCTGCTATAACAGCCTCCACTCTTCTGGGAAGGCTTTCCACTAGATGTTGGAACATTGTTGAGGGGACTTGCTTTTATTCAGCCACAACAGCATTAGTGAGGTCGGGGGCACCACTGATGTTTGGCGGTTGGCTCGCAGTCAGCATTTCAATTAATCCCAAAGGTGTTTGATGTGGTTGAGGTCAGGGCTCTGTGCAGGCAAGTCCACACTGATCTCGACAAACGATTTCTGTATGGACCTCGCTTTGTGCACGGGGGCATTGTTATACTGAAACAGGAAAGGGACTTCCCCAAACTGTTGCCACAAAGTGGGAAGTACAGAATTGTCTAGAAGGTCATTGTACGCTGTAGATTTCCCTTCACTGGAACTAAGGGGCCCGAACCATGAAAAAACAGCTGCAGACCATTATTCCTCCACCAAACGTTATAGTTGGCACTATGCATTGGGACAGGTAGCGTTGTCCTGGCATCCGCCAAACCCAGATTCATCCGTTTGGACTGCCAGATGGTGAAGTGTGATTCATTACTCCAGATAACGCATTTCCACTGCTCCAGAGTCCAATGGTCTTAGGCTTGTGTGCGGCTGCTCATCCATGGAAACCCATTTCATGAAGCTCCAGACTAACAATTATTGTGCTGACGTTGCTTCCAGAGGCAGTTTGGAACTCGGTAGTTGCGAGGACGATCTTTACACACTACGGGCATCAGCACCCGTGGGTCCCGTTCTGTGAGCTTGTGTGGTCTACCACTTCGCAGCTGAGCCGTTGTTGCTCCTAGACGTTTCCACTTCACAATAACAGCACTTACAGTTGACAGGGGGCAGCTCCAGCAGGGCAGAAATGTGACGAAATGACTTGTTGGAAAAGTGGGATCCTATGACGGTGCCACGTTGAAAGTCACTGAGCTCTTCAGTAAGGGCCATTCTACTGCCAATGTTTTCCTATGGAGATTGCATGGCTGTGTGCTTGATTTTATAAACCTGTCAACAACGGGTGTGGCTGAAATAGCTAAATCCACTCATTTGAAGAGGTGTCCACATACCTTTGTATATATAGTGTGTTATCTGCCACTGAACCACTGAACGTTAAGTTTGTACTGTAGGGAAGACAACAGTCGACAGCTATGTGCTCAACATACCTACAGTGAGGGAGAGTGCATTCTGGGAGTAAACGTAAGGAGAGAGTCCAGTGCCTTCGTAACTCTCCACAATCTCAAGTGTGTGATTGGGCATCTGAGAATACTGTGGCATAAACACAAGAAAAACACTCATCAACACAGGAATCAAAGATCACAAATGGCACCCTATTCCCTATGTAGTGGACCTAGTGTTGGACTAGTAGCCAGCAGGTAGCCTAGTGGTTAGAGTGTTGGACTAGTAACCAGCAGGTAGTCTAGTGGTTAGAGTGTTGGACTAGTAACCAGCAGGTAGCCTAGTGGTTAGAGTGTTGGACTAGTAGCCAGCAGGTAGTCTAGTGGTTAGAGTGTTGGACTAGTAACCAGCAGGTAGCCTAGTGGTTAGAGTGTTGGACTAGTAACCAGCAGGTAGCCTAGTGGTTAGAGTGTTGGACTAGTAGCCAGCAGGTAGCCTAGTGGTTAGTGTTGGGCCAGTAACCAGCAGGTAGCCTAGTGGTTAGAGTGTTGGACTAGTAGCCAGCAGGTAGCCTAGTGGTTAGAGTGTTGGACTAGTAGCCAGCAGGTAGCCTAGTGGTTAGAGTGTTGGACTAGTAGCCAGCAGGTAGCCTAGTGGTTAGAGTGTTGGACTAGTAGCCAGCAGGTAGTCTAGTGGTTAGAGTGTTGGACTAGTAGCCAGCAAGTAGCCTAGTGGTTAGAGTGTTGGACTAGTAACCAGCAGGTAGCCTAGTGGTTAGAGTGTTGGACTAGTAGCCAGCAAGTAGCCTAGTGGTTAGAGTGTTGGACTAGTAGCCAGCAGGTAGCCTAGTGGTTAGAGTGTTGGACTAGTAGCCAGCAGGTAGTCTAGTGGTTAGAGTGTTGGACTAGTAGCCAGCAGGTAGTCTAGTGGTTAGAGTGTTGGACTAGTAACCAGCAGGTAGCCTAGTGGTTAGAGTGTTGGACTAGTAGCCAGTAGGTAGCCTAGTGGTTAGAGTGTTGGACTAGTAACCAGCAGGTAGCCTAGTGGTTAGAGTGTTGGACTAGTAGCCAGCAGGTAGCCTAGTGGTTAGAGTGTTGGACTAGTAGCCAGCAGGTAGCCTAGTGGTTAGAGTGTTGGACTAGTAGCCAGCAGGTAGCCTAGTGGTTAGAGTGTTGGACTAGTAGCCAGCAGGTAGCCTAGTGGTTAGAGTGTTGGACTAGTAGCCAGCAGGTAGCCTAGTGGTTAGAGTGTTGGACTAGTAGCCAGCAGGTAGCCTAGTGGTTAGAGTGTTGGACTAGTAGCCAGCAGGTAGTCTAGTGGTTAGAGTGTTGGACTAGTAGCCAGCAGGTAGCCTAGTGGTTAGAGTGTTGGACTAGTAGCCAGCAGGTAGTCTAGTGGTTAGAGTGTTGGACTAGTAGCCAGCAGGTAGCCTTTTTTTATTTTTTATAATTTTGACCAGGGCTCATAGGGAATAGGGGGGCATTTGGGACATGAAAACATATGATGGAACATATCAAATCATACTTTATTTGTCACATGTGCCGAATACAACAAGTGTAGACTTTACCGTGAAACGATGAATACAACAAGTGTAGACTTTACCGTGAAACGACGAATACAACAAGTGTAGACTTTACCGTGAAACGACGAATACAACAAGTGTAGACTTTACCGTGAAACGACGAATACAACAAGTGTAGACTTTACCGTGAAACGACGAATACAACAAGTGTAGACTTTACCGTGAAACGACGAATACAACAAGTGTAGACTTTACCGTGAAACGACGAATACAACAAGTGTAGACTTTACCGTGAAACGACGAATACAACAAGTGTAGACTTTACCGTGAAACGACGAATACAACAAGTGTAGACTTTACCGTGAAACGACGAATACAACAAGTGAAATGCTTACAAGGCCTTAACCAACAGTGCAGTTCAAGAAGAGAAAATATTTACCAAGTAGGCTAAGGTAAATAATTATCATAAATGACATAGCAATCAATCATCAACATGCTGGGTGGACGACCTATGAACTATAGTGAGAAAGCCCTGCTCGGTGGCCGACCTGTGAACTATAGTGAGAAAGCCCTGCTCGGTGGCCGACCTGTGAACTATAGTGAGAAAGCCCTGCTGGGAGGACGACCTATTAACTATAGTGAGAAAGCCCTGCTCGGTGGACTAACTATGAACTATAGTGAGAAAGCCCTGCTCGGTGGACTAACTATGAACTATAGTGAGAAAGCCCTGCTGGGAGGACGACCTATGAACTATAATGAGAAAGCCCTGCTCGGTGGACTAACTATGAACTATAGTGAGAAAGCCCTGCTGGGAGGACGACCTATTAACTATAGTGAGAAAGCCCTGCTGGGAGGACGACCTATTAACTATAGTGAGAAAGACCTGTTGGGAGGACGACCTATTAACTATAGTGAGAAAGCACTGCTGGGAGGACGACCTATTAACTATAGTGAGAAAGCCCTGCTGGGAGGACGACCTATTAACTATAGTGAGAAAGCCCTGCTCGGTGGACTAACTATGAACTATAGTGAGAAAGCCCTGCTGGGAGGACGACCTATTAACTATAGTGAGAAAGCCCTGCTGGGAGGACAACCTATGAACTATAATGAGAAAGCCCTGCTCGGTGGACTAACTATGAACTATAGTGAGAAAGCCCTGCTGGGTGGACTACCTATGAACTATAGTGAGAAAGCCCTGCTGGGTGGACTAACTATGAACTATAGTGAGAAAGCCCTGCTGGGTGGACTACCTATGAACTATAGTGAGAAAGCCCTGCTGGGTGGACTACCTATGAACTATAGTGAGAAAGCCCTGCTGGGTGGACTAACTATGAACTATAGTGAGAAAGCCCTGCTGGGTGGACTACCTATGAACTATAGTGAGAAAGCCCTGCTGGGTGGACTAACTATGAACTATAGTGAGAAAGCCCTGCTGTATAGGACTCCCCACATGAACTATAATGAGAAAGCCCTGCTCAGTGGACTACCTATTAACTATAGTGAGAAAGCCCAGCTTCCAGCACTGGGGCTTGACCTATGAACTATAATGAGAAAGCCCTGCTCGGTGGACTAACTATGAACTATAGTGAGAAAGCCCTGCTGGGTTGGACTACCATTAGAATGAACTAGAATCAGAATGAGAAAGCCCTGCTGGGTGGATTGGCGTGTTTTCCACTTTCAAACATTAAACACTCTCAGGCTGCATGAGTTCAACCTGATCAACAACTAAATAGAAATCCATCTTTAAGCACATACTGTATATGTCTCCCCACAGGAGACAGGGTTCAATCCCGGTCTCCAACCTTCCTACTACTCAGTTTCTACAACTGTCTAAGAAAGCATAAAATAAACAAATCCTCACCAGCTTCCAGCACTGGGGCTTGTTCCCATTGGTCCCACAGACAAACAGACTGTCCTGAAACTTCTGGATAACAGTGATGACATTCTTACATGGACCCTGGGAAAGGGTTAGAATCAGACCATTAGAATCAGAACGTTAGAATCAGAATGTTAGAATCAGAACGTTAGAGCTAATTGTTTATAAAAGCGTGTGTTGTGTATAGTGTCAAACATTAAACAAAAAAAAGTTTGTAATCACAGTATATCGCTACAAAAAAAGTTATAACGCAACCGTTGAAGGTCAACATTGTCAACAACACCAGTGAGAAAATCGACTCTCTTACTGCATGAGTTCAACCTGATCAACAACTAAATAGAAAGTAGGACTTTAAGCTTTGGGAAACAGATGAACAGTAAAGTTGGCAGGCTGTAAGTGACCCTAGAAAAACAGAGACGAGTTTAAGAGAGATTGAAAGAAAAGCCAAAGAAATCCAAGATAACTTAGACTTGCATATAGCGCACCTAGCATCGATGATAGACAATATGGAAGCCAAAACTACCAGTGGAAACCCAAAACCATTCACTAAATTAAACCCTGAAGTGTCCATCATCACAGCAGGCCAACCATTCAAACAAGGAGAGGATGTGATGGAGAGAGCGGGGTACTTCTGACAGAGGGATCACAATGCAGGACGTAGCAGCAGCAGAGTGGATGTAGACCTAGTAGCTGCAGAGTGGATGTAGACCTAGTAGCAGCAGAGTAGATGTAGACCTAGTAGCAGCAGAGTGGATGTAGACCTAGTAGCAGCAGAGTAGATGTAGACCTAGTAGCAGCAGAGTAGATGTAGACCTAGTAGCAGCAGAGTAGATGTAGACCTAGTAGCAGCAGAGTGGATGTAGACCTAGTAGCAGCAGAGTAGATGTAGACCTAGTAGCAGCAGAGTAGATGTAGACCTAGTAGCAGCAGAGTAGATGTAGACCTAGTAGCAGCAGAGTAGATGTAGACCTAGTAGCAGCAGAGTAGATGTAGACCTAGTAGCAGCAGAGTAGATGTAGACCTAGTAGCAGCAGAGTAGATGTAGACCTAGTAGCAGCAGAGTGGATGTAGACCTAGTAGCAGCAGAGTAGATGTAGACCTAGTAGCAGGTGTTAGCAGAGTTATCAGATGTAGACCTAGTTAGCAGGTGTTACCATTATCAGAGTCAGATGTTGTCGGGTGTTACCTCAGGTGTTAGCAGCAGAGTAGATGTCAGACCTAGTAGCAGGTGCAGAGTAGATGTCAGACCTAGTAGCAGGTGTTAGCAGAGTAGATGTTAGACCTAGTAGCAGCAGAGTAGATGTAGACCTAGTTAGCAGCAGAGTGGATGTAGACCTAGTAGCAGCAGAGTAGATGTGGACCTAGTAGCAGCAGAGTAGATGTAGACCTAGTAGCAGCAGTTCAGTGTTACCGTTATCAGGTGTTACCGTTATCAGGTGTAGACCTAGTAGCAGCAGAGTGGATGTAGACCTAGTAGCAGCAGAGTGGATGTAGACCAGGTGTTAGTAGCAGCAGTGTTAGATGTCAGACCTAGTAGCAGCAGAGTGGATGTAGACCTAGTAGCAGCAGAGTAGATGTTAGACCTAGTAGCAGCAGGTAGATGTGTTACCTCAGTTAGCAGCAGAGTGGATGTAGACAGGTGTTAGCAGCAGAGTTATCAGATGTTATCAGACCTTATAGCAGCAGGTGTTAGATGTAGACCTAGTAGCAGGTGTTAGCAGAGTGGATGTAGACCTAGTAGCAGCAGTCCGTTATCAGGTGATGTAGACCTAGTAGCAGCAGATCAGATGTAGTTACCTAGTATCAGGTCCAGAGTGATGTAGACCTAGTAGCATCAGTTACCGTTATCAGGTCCGTTATCAGGTCCGTTATCAGGTCCGTTATCAGGTGTTACCGTTATCAGGTCCGTTATCAGGTGTTACCACAATCAGGTGTTACCGTTATCAGGTGTTACCGTTATCAGGTGTTACCGTTATCAGGTGTTACCGTTATCAGGTGTTACCGTTATCAGGGGTTACCGTTATCAGGTGTTACCGTTATCAGGTGTTACCGTTATCAGGTGTTCAGGTGTTACCGTTATCAGGTGTTACCGTTATCAGGTGTTACCGTTATCAGGTGTTACCGTTATCAGGTGTTACCGTTATCAGGTGTTACCACTATCAGGTGTTACCGTTATCAGGTGTTACCACTATCAGGTCCGTTATCAGGTGTTACCGTTATCAGGTGTTACCGTTATCAGGTGTTACCGTTATCAGGTGTTACCGTTATCAGGTGTTACCGTTATCAGGTGTTACCGTTATCAGGTGTTACCGTTATCAGGACCGTTATCAGGTGTTACCGTTATCAGGTGTTACCGTTATCAGGTGTTACCGTTATCAGGTCCGTTATCAGGTCCGTTATCAGGTGTTACCACTATCAGGTGTTACCGTTATCAGGTCCGTTATCAGGTGTTACCGTTATCAGGTCCGTTATCAGGTCCGTTATCAGGTCCGTTATCAGGTGTTACCGTTATCAGGTCCGTTATCAGGTCCGTTATCAGGTGTTACCGTTATCAGGTCCGTTATCAGGTCCGTTATAAGATGTTACCGTTATCAGGTCCGTTACAGCATGTTGCGTAACATCATCATTCGTACCGAGGCAGAGCATATCATAAACCCCAATTAAATTGTTGTACAAATTGGGCACGTAAATAGCCTTCTAATAATGAGTTAATTTCCTTCCCTTTAGTTGAGCTGACACCCTGTTCCGTGGAGAAACAGCAGTGCCAGGATCTTGGACCAGCAGCAAAAACAGCTGACAGGCCAAGCAACGCCCCAGAACTGACATGAACCAAGCTCATATTGATGTTTTGGAACTGGGGAGAGAGAAAAATCTACCGCAGATTGAGGTCCTGATTTTACAAAAAGAGCTACTGTGAATTCACAAACAGGAACTCCTTCAGGGAAACAAATGACCAATGTGTAAAGAATGCTGATCTTTATATTTATTAAAACAATTATTTATTAAAACAATGCTTTCCCTAGCAGTTTGGTGTCCTCCAGTCTTGTCCCCACTCTTGTGTTCTGGTTCTTTGAATATAGGTAGCCTAATTAGGAATTGCACGTGTCAATGACAGCATTCCCATTGGCATCAGCAGCATGGCCATCTTCTCCATTCTCCCCAGGTAGGTCCTCCTCAGCCAGGTCCTCCTCAGCCAGGTCCTTCTCAGCCTCCTCATGTAGGTCCTCCTCAGCCTCCTCGGGTAGGTCCTCCTCGGGTAGGTCCTCCTCAGCCTCCTCGGGTAGGTCCTCCTCAGCCTCCTCGGGTAGGTCCTCCTCAGCCTCCTCGGGTAGGTCCTCCTCAGCCTCCTCGGGTAGGTCCTCCTCAGCCTCCTCGGGTAGGTCCTCCTCAGCCTCCTCGGGTAGGTCCTCCTCAGCCTCCTCGGGTAGGTCCTCCTCAGCCTCCTCGGGTAGGTCCTCCTCAGCCTCCTCGGGTAGGTCCTCCTCAGCCTCCTCGGGTAGGTCCTCCTCAGCCTCCTCGGGTAGGTCCTCCTCAGCCTCCTCGGGTAGGTCCTCCTCAGCCTCCTCGGGTAGGTCCTCCTCAGCCTCCTCGGGTAGGTCCTCCTCAGTCTCCTCGGGTAGGTCCTCCTCAGTCTCCTCGGGTAGGTCCTCCTCAGTCTCCTCGGGTAGGTCCTCCTCAGTCTCCTCGGGTAGGTCCTCCTCAGTCTCCTCGGGTAGGTCCTCTTCAGTCTCCTCGGGTAGGTCCTCTTCAGTCTCCTCGGGTAGGTCCTCCTCAGGTAGATCGTCTCCTTGTCTCTTGCCAAAGTTATACAGAACTGCAACTGCAGTAATGATTGTCAGTGTAGTGTCCATCTTCGTGCAGAGCCTTCAGGCAGGGGGTTCTTTTGTTCCACACTCCAAAAACTCTCTATGAGACCTCTTGTCAGGATATGAGAGGTGTTGTATTCTCTCTCTTCAGGTGCCTGGGGCTTTAAAAGGGGAGTCATGAGGTACCCACGACAGGCATATCCATTGTCACCTAGTAGGGGGCCTTCATATGCTCCCCTTTCCAGCATTGCACACAGTTGACTATTGTCAAAGATTCTGCTGTCATGGCTGGATCCTGGCCATTTAGCTAGGAAGTTGGTGAGCTGACCTTTGACATCACAGACAGCCTGCACGTTGACGGAGCAGTAGGATGTTGGTGAGCTGACCTTTGACATCACAGACAGCCTGCAGGTTGACGGAGCAGTAGGATGTTGGTGAGCTGACCTTTGACATCACAGACAGCCTGCACGTTGACGGAGCAGTAGGATGTTGGTGAGCTGACCTTTGACATCACAGACAGCCTGCACGTTGACGGAGGAGTAGGATGTTGGTGAGCTGACCTTTGACATCACAGACAGCCTGCACATTGACGGAGCAGTAGGATTTTGGTGAGCTGACCTTTGACATCACAGACAGCCTGCACGTTGACAGAGCAGTAGGATGTTGGTGAGCTGACCTTTGACATCACAGACAGCCTGCAGGTTGATGGAGCAGTAGGATGTTGGTGAGCTGACCTTTGACATCACAGACAGCCTGCACGTTTCCGATTACAGAATACTTCTCCATTCTAACCACCAAGGTTGGGAATAGGAATGTGTGTCCAGTCTATTGCCCCTAGTACACCTGGGAATCTAGCTCTCCTGTAAAATCCAGCTGCTGTTCCCTCTGTAGGACTGAACCTGATGTACTGATTCTTCAGACCGGCAATAGCAATGGACACTCCGACTACAATCCTGCAGACGGTTGACTTGTGAAGTCCAAAAAGGCCCCCATCCGCTCTCCGGTTACATAGAACCGTAGGGCCACCAGGAGCTGAAGTAGTGGGTGTACAGCCACGATCCTATCCCTCCCATACTTCATGGTTGGTCTTTCTTTCCAGTTACATTACAGAGTCCTTGGAGAAGCAGTATCTCCTTGACAACTCATCGTTATCATGAAACTCAACAGGATTTAACCGGTCTCTAATTATTCTCTGAGGAACTCTGTCGTTTTGGTCTCTCCACGGTAGATATGCTGCCCATTTTATCAGTTAAACCACCTCAAATGGCAGTTTAGAATTAATCTCCAATCTAAGTTAATATTTAAAACATTTTTTTATCTAGGTTTAAAGTGAAAACTAAATTTAGATTAGAGGAAGGATTTAATTTAACTAGGATTAGTTGGTGTAACAAGATTAATAGATAAAACCTTGATTTAAACCAGTTTAAGAGGTTATCCATGTTGGTGCAACTCACCCACAATGTGGGCTGGGCATCATGCAGGCGCATGACATTATAATAAAATCAATCAATCAATCATATTAATATGGACAGATACCGTTCAAACATTATCATATTAAAAACACACAACAGTCGGGTGCATTGCACCGGCACACTGTGCTTCTACACCTGCATTGCTTGCTGTTTGGGGGTTTTAGGCTGGGTTTCTGTACAGCACTTTGAGATATCAGCTGATGTACGAAGAGCTATATAAATACATTTGATTTGCTAGTAATGTTGAAGGGTAAATTAGACCAAAGGTTATATATTATTCAGACAGCCGGGGGGAAATGGAACCATATCTAAAAGTTGTGTATTTCCATGCTATGCTGAGTGCTGATCCTCTGACCCTGAGGAAGTCTCTAAGTACTCCTAGTAGACACTAATATGAATCAACTTTCTATAAAAACCTGTCAGTTAATATAGTTTTATATACAATTTATATTGTTGATTATATAATCTGTCAGTTAATACAGAATAATACAAATATTCCAGTTTGCAACAACTGCAAAACATGAGGCAAAGCAATGCACTTTTTGTCCTGAATACAAAGTGTTATGTTTTGGGCAAATCCAATACAACACATTACTGAGTACCACACTACATATTTTCAAACATAGCCGTGGCTGCATCATGTTATGGGTATGCTTGTAGTCGTTAAGGACTGGGAAGTTTTTCAGGATGAAAAAAAAAAAAGAAATAGAATGGAGCTAAGTACAGGCAAAATCCAAGAGGACAACCTGGTTCAGTCTGATTTCCACCAGACAATGAGAGTAGAATTCACCTTTCAGCAGGAACACAAGGCTAAATCTACACTGGAGTTGCTTACCAAGAAGACAGTGAATGTTCCTGCATGCCCAAGTTACAGTTTTGACTTAAATCTACTTGAAAATCTATGGCAAGACCTGAAAAGTGTTGTCTAGCAATGGTCAACAACCAATTTAATCACTCTTAGAGACTTACCCTGAAAGACTCACAGCTGTAATCGCTGCCAAAGGTGTTTCTACAATGTATCGACTCAGGGGTGTGAACACTTATTTAAAAAAAAAGTGATATTTCTGTATTTCATTTTCATTATATTTTTTTAAATTTTGAAAAACAAATGTTCACTTTGTCCAATATCAGGTATAGTGTATATAGTGTATATAGTGTATATAGTGTATATAGTGTGTATAGTGTGTATAGTGTATAGTGTGTGTACAGTGTATAGTGTGTATAGTGTGTATAGTGTGTACAGTGTATAGTGTGTATAGTGTATAGTGTGTATAGTGTATAGTGTGTATAGTGTATAGTGTGTATATAGTGTGTATAGTGTATAGTGTATAGTGTGTATAGTGTGTATAGTGTGTATAGTGT
Source organism: Oncorhynchus keta (assembly GCF_023373465.1). Taxonomy (NCBI): domain Eukaryota; kingdom Metazoa; phylum Chordata; class Actinopteri; order Salmoniformes; family Salmonidae; genus Oncorhynchus; species Oncorhynchus keta. Next base: position 67,231 of record NW_026284462.1, read on the forward strand.
GTATAGTGTATATAGTGTGTATAGTGTATATAGTGTGTATAGTGTATATAGTGTATATAGTGTGTATAGTGTGTATAGTGTGTATAGTGTGTATAGTGTGTATAGTGTGTATAGTGTGTATATAGTGTGTATAGTGTGTATAGTGTATAGTGTGTATAGTGTGTATAGTGTATAGTGTGTATAGTGTGTACAGTGTATAGTGTGTATAGTGTGTATAGTGTGTATAGTGTATAGTGTGTATAGTGTGTATAGTGTATAGTGTGTATAGTGTGTATAGTGTATAGTGTCTATAGTGTGTATAGTGTGTGTATATAGTGTATAGTGTGTATTGTGTATATAGTGTATAGTGTGTATAGTGTATATAGTGTATAGTGTGTATAGTGTGTATAGTGTATAGTGTGTATAGTGTGTATAGTGTATAGTGTATATAGTGTATAGTGTGTATAGTGTGTATAGTGTATAGTGTGTATAGTGTGTATAGTGTATAGTGTGTATAGTGTATAGTGTGTATAGTGTGTATAGTGTGTATAGTGTATAGTGTGTATAGTGTGTATAGTGTATAGTGTGTATAGTGTATATAGTGTATAGTGTGTATAGTGTGTATAGTGTGTATAGTGTATATAGTGTGTGTAGTGTGTATAGTGTGTATAGTGTGTATAGTGTATAGTGTATAGTGTGTATAGTGTGTATAGTGTATAGTGTGTATAGTGTGTATAGTGTGTAGTGTGTATAGTGTATAGTGTGTATAGTGTGTATAGTGTGTATAGTGTGTATAGTGTATAGTGTGTATAGTGTATAGTGTGTATAGTGTATATAGTGTATAGTGTGTATAGTGTGTATAGTGTGTATAGTGTGTATAGTGTATAGTGTGTATAGTGTATAGTGTATAGTGTGTATAGTGTGTATAGTGTGTATAGTGTGTATAGTGTATAGTGTGTATAGTGTATAGTGTGTATAGTGTATATAGTGTATAGTGTGTATAGTGTGTAGTGTGTATAATGTATATAGTGTATATAGTGTGTATAGTGTGTATAGTGTGTATAGTGTATAGTGTGTATAGTGTGTATAGTGTGTATAGTGTATAGTGTGTATAGTGTATAGTGTGTATAGTGTATAGTGTGTATAGTGTATAGTGTGTATAGTGTGTATAGTGTGTATAGTGTATAGTGTGTATAGTGTGTATAGTGTGTATAGTGTGTATAGTGTATAGTGTGTATAGTGTGTATAGTGTGTATAGTGTATAGTGTGTATAGTGTGTATAGTGTGTATAGTGTGTATAGTGTGTATAGTGTGTATAGTGTGTATAGTGTGTATAGTGTGCATAGTGTATATAGTGTATAGTGTGTATAGTGTGTATAGTGTGTATAGTGTGTATAGTGTGTATAGTGTATAGTGTGTAAAGTGTGTATAGTGTGTATAGTGTGTATAGTGTATAGTGTGTATAGTGTGTATAGTGTGTATAGTGTGCATAGTGTATAGTGTGCATAGTGTGTATAGTGTGTATAGTGTGTATAGTGTATAGTGTATAGTGTGTATAGTGTATAGTGTGTATAGTGTGTATAGTGTATAGTGTATAGTGTGTATAGTGTGTATAGTGTATAGTGTGTATAGTGTGTATAGTGTATAGTGTATAGTGTGTATAGTGTATAGTGTGTATAGTGTGTATAGTGTGTATAGTGTATAGTGTATAGTGTGTATAGTGTGTATAGTGTGTATAGTGTATAGTGTGTATAGTGTGTATAGTGTATAGTGTATAGTGTGTATAGTGTGTATAGTGTATAGTGTATAGTGTATAGTGTGTATAGTGTATAGTGTGTATAGTGTGTATAGTGTATAGTGTATAGTGTGTATAGTGTATAGTGTATAGTGTGTATAGTGTGTATAGTGTATAGTGTATAGTGTGTATAGTGTATAGTGTGTATAGTGTGTATAGTGTATAGTGTGTATAGTGTGTATAGTGTGTATAGTGTGTATAGTGTATAGTGTGTATAGTGTATAGTGTGTATAGTGTATAGTGTGTATAGTGTGTATAGTGTATAGTGTGTATAGTGTATAGTGTGTATAGTGTGTATAGTGTATAGTGTATAATGTGTATAGTGTGTATAGTGTATAGTGTGTATAGTGTGTATAGTGTGTATAGTGTGTATAGTGTATAGTGTGTATAGTGTGTATAGTGTGTATAGTGTGCATAGTGTATATAGTGTATAGTGTATAGTGTGTATAGTGTGTATAGTGTGTATAGTGTGTATAGTGTATAGTGTGTAAAGTGTGTATAGTGTGTATAGTGTGTATAGTGTATAGTGTGTATAGTGTGTATAGTGTGCATAGTGTATAGTGTGCATAGTGTGTATAGTGTGTATAGTGTGTATAGTGTATAGTGTGTATAGTGTGTATAGTGTGTATAGTGTATAGTGTATAGTGTGTATAGTGTGTATAGTGTGTATAGTGTATAGTGTGTATAGTGTGTATAGTGTGTATAGTGTATAGTGTGTATAGTGTGTATAGTGTATAGTGTATAGTGTGTATAGTGTGTATAGTGTGTATAGTGTGTATAGTGTATAGTGTGTATAGTGTGTATAGTGTGTATAGTGTATAGTGTGTATAGTGTGTATAGTGTGTATAGTGTATAGTGTATAGTGTATAGTGTATATAGTGTATAGTGTGTATAGTGTATAGTGTATAGTGTATAGTGTGTATAGTGTGTATAGTGTATAGTGTGTATAGTGTATAGTGTGTATAGTGTGTATAGTGTATAGTGTGTATAGTGTATAGTGTGTATAGTGTGTATAGTGTATAGTGTGTATAGTGTGTATAGTGTGTATAGTGTGTATAGTGTGTATAGTGTATAGTGTATAGTGTGTATAGTGTATAGTGTATAGTGTGTATAGTGTGTATAGTGTATAGTGTGTATAGTGTATAGTGTGTATAGTGTGTATAGTGTGTATAGTGTATAGTGTATAGTGTGTATAGTGTGTATAGTGTGTATAGTGTATAGTGTATAGTGTGTATAGTGTGTATAGTGTATAGTGTATAGTGTGTATAGTGTGTATAGTGTATAGTGTATAGTGTGTATAGTGTGTATAGTGTGTATAGTGTGTATAGTGTATAGTGTATAGTGTGTATAGTGTGTATAGTGTGTATAGTGTATAATGTGTATAGTGTGTATAGTGTGTAGTGTGTATAGTGTATAGTGTATAGTGTGTATAGTGTATAGTGTGTATAGTGTATAGTGTATAGTGTGTATAGTGTATAGTGTGTATAGTGTGTATAGTGTGTATAGTGTATAGTGTATAGTGTTTATAGTGTGTATAGTGTATAGTGTATAGTGTGTATAGTGTATAGTGTGTATAGTGTGTATAGTGTGTATAGTGTATAGTGTATAGTGTATAGTGTGTATAGTGTATAGTGTATAGTGTGTATAGTGTGTATAGTGTATAGTGTGTATAGTGTGTATAGTGTGTATAGTGTATAGTGTGTATAGTGTATAGTGTGTATAGTGTGTATAGTGTGTATAGTGTGTATAGTGTGTATAGTGTGTATAGTGTATAGTGTATAGTGTATAGTGTGTATAGTGTATAGTGTGTATAGTGTGTATAGTGTATAGTGTATATAGTGTGTATAGTGTATAGTGTATAGTGTGTATAGTGTGTATAGTGTGTATAGTGTATAGTGTGTATAGTGTGTATAGTGTGTATAGTGTGTATAGTGTATAGTGTGTATAGTGTGTATAGTGTATAGTGTGTATAGTGTATAATGTGTATAGTGTGTATAGTGTGTAGTGTGTATAGTGTGTATAGTGTGTATAGTGTATAGTGTGTATAGTGTGTATAGTGTATAGTGTATAGTGTATAGTGTGTATAGTGTATAGTGTATAGTGTGTATAGTGTGTATAGTGTATAGTGTGTATAGTGTGTATAGTGTATAGTGTGTATAGTGTGTATAGTGTATAGTGTATAGTGTGTATAGCGTATAGTGTGTATAGTGTATAGTGTATAGTGTGTATAGTGTATAGTGTGTATAGTGTGTATAGTGTGTATAGTGTATAGTGTATAGTGTGTATAGTGTATAGTGTGTATAGTGTGTATAGTGTATAGTGTATAGTGTGTATAGTGTGTATAGTGTGTATAGTGTATAGTGTATAGTGTTTATAGTATATATATATATATAGAAGAAAACATGGAATAAGTCAAGAGGTATACGTTCTGAAGGCGCTGTATGTGGATTTTACTCACCTCTCCACAGGTCTGTCCAGCCGTCGTGCCGAGTGGGAACAACTGCAGAACAAAAGACGTGATTGAGAAAAACATTCCCCTGTTTTACCTTCCCTGCCTCAGAGCTGTATAAGGCTCTGCTTGGGCTGAATCAGGAGCTTTTCATACTGTAAACCAACATATATCCAGGTTATTGCTTAACTCAAGAGGAATGCATGACTTTCATCTCAACATCCTGATTTTAAGAGCCAACTAACTTGGCCACCAGCGTAAATATTTGAGATACCAGCGTTCGTTTCCCTAAGTACCACAAAACACACAGTATTTTCAAGCTTGAAAGTAGACATTACTCCTACCATTGTTAATATAACTCTTATATAATATAACTGTTAATATAACTAAATGTGCTTATGTCTCTGCATGGCTGGCTCTTTGGGGTTGTAGGCTGGGTATCTGTAAAGCACTTACAACTGCTGATGAGGGTTGGGGGCTTTATAAAATACATTTGAGTGAAATTGGATTGAAACTGACACCTACCTATCTGATGACAGACTTATCCTGAAAATGTAATAATAACAATAATAATAGCTTTGAGATGTCTACTGTTGATGGGTATGTAGCTCGCTGTGGCATTGACGTTATAATTTAATGTCTGGCTTTTGTAGCAAACCTAATGGCTAACCCTACAAACAAGTACCATGTTCTAGCAGCCCTCGGAGACTAACCCGACAAACAAGTACCATGTTCTAGCAGCCCTGTGAGACTAACCCAACAAACAAGTATCATGTTCTAGCAGCCCTGTGAGACTAACCCAACAAACAGGTATCATGTTCTAGCAGCCCTGTGAGACTAACCCTACAAACAAGTACCATGTTCTAGCAGCCCTGTGAGACTAACCCTACAAACAAGTACCATGTTCTAGCAGCCCTGTGAGACTAACCCAACAAACAAGTACCATGTTCTAGCAGCCCTGTGAGACTAACCCAACAAACAAGTATCATGTTCTAGCAGCCCTCGGAGACTAACCCAACAAACAAGTACCATGTTCTAGCAGCCCTGTGAGACTAACCCAACAAACAAGTATCATGTTCTAGCAGCCCTCGGAGACTAACCCAACAAACAAGTATCATGTTCTAGCAGCCCTGTGAGACTAACCCAACAAACAAGTACCATGTTCTAGCAGCCCTGTGAGACTAACCCAACAAACAAGTATCATGTTCTAGCAGCCCTGTGAGACTAACCCAACAAACAAGTACCATGTTCTAGCAGCCCTGTGAGACTAACCCAACAAACAAGTACCATGTTCTAGCAGCCCTGTGAGACTAACCCAACAAACAAGTACCAAGTTCTAGCAGCCCTGTGAGGCTAACCCAACAAACAAGTACCATGTTCTAGCAGCCCTGTGAGACTAACCCAACAAACAAGTACCATGTTCTAGCAGCCCTGTGAGACTAACCCAACAAACAAGTACCAAGTTCTAGCAGCCCTGTGAGGCTAACCCAACAAACAAGTACCATGTTCTAGCAGCCCTGTGAGACTAACCCAACAAACAGGTACCATGTTCTAGCAGCCCTCGGAGACTAACCCAACAAACAAGTATCATGTTCTAGCAGCCCTGTGAGGCTAACCCAACAAACAAGTACCATGTTCTAGCAGCCCTGTGAGACTAACCCAACAAACAAGTATCATGTTCTAGCAGCCCTGTGAGACTAACCCAACAAACAAGTACCATGTTCTAGCAGCCCTGTGAGACTAACCCAACAAACAAGTACCATGTTCTAGCAGCCCTGTGAGACTAACCCAACAAACAAGTACCATGTTCTAGCAGCCCTGTGAGACTAACCCAACAAACAAGTACCATGTTCTAGCAGCCCTCGGAGACTAACCCAACAAACAAGTATCATGTTCTAGCAGCCCTGTGAGACTAACCCAACAAACAAGTATCATGTTCTAGCAGCCCTGTGAGACTAACCCAACAAACAAGTATCATGTTCTAGCAGCCCTGTGAGACTAACCCAACAAACAAGTACCATGTTCTAGCAGCCCTGTGAGACTAACCCAACAAACAAGTATCATGTTCTAGCAGCCCTGTGAGGCTAACCCAACAAACAAGTATCATGTTCTAGCAGCCCTGTGAGGCTAACCCAACAAACAAGTATCATGTTCTAGCAGCCCTGTGAGACTAACCCAACAAACAAGTACCATGTTCTAGCAGCCCTGTGAGACTAACCCAACAAACAAGTACCATGTTCTAGCAGCCCTCGGAGACTAACCCATCAAACAAGTATCATGTTCTAGCAGCCCTGTGAGACTAATCCAACAAACAAGTACCATGTTCTAGCAGCCCTGTGAGACTAACCCAACAAACAAGTACCATGTTCTAGCAGCCCTCGGAGACTAACCCATCAAACAAGTATCATGTTCTAGCAGCCCTGTGAGACTAACCCAACAAACAAGTACCATGTTCTAGCAGCCCTGTGAGACTAACCCAACAAACAGGTACCATGTTCTAGCAGCCCTGTGAGACTAACCCAACAAACAAGTACCATGTTCTAGCATCCCTGTGAGACTAACCCAACAAACAAGTACCATGTTCTAGCAGCCCTGTGAGGCTAACCCAACAAACAAGTACCATGTTCTAGCAGCCCTGTGAGACTAACCCAACAAACAGGTACCATGTTCTAGCAGCCCTGTGAGACTAACCCAACAAACAAGTACCATGTTCTAGCATCCCTGTGAGACTAACCCAACAAACAAGTACCATGTTCTAGCAGCCCTGTGAGACTAACCCAACAAACAAGTACCATGTTCTAGCAGCCCTGTGAGACTAACCCAACAAACAAGTACCATGTTCTAGCAGCCCTGTGAGACTAACCCAACAAACAAGTACCATGTTCTAGCAGCCCTGTGAGACTAACCCAACAAACAAGTACCATGTTCTAGCAGCCCTGTGAGGCTAACCCAACAAACAAGTACCATGTTCTAGCAGCCCTGTGAGACTAACCCAACAAACAAGTACCATGTTCTAGCAGCCCTGTGAGACTAACCCAACAAACAAGTACCATGTTCTAGCATCCCTGTGAGACTAACCCAACAAACAAGTACCATGTTCTAGCAGCCCTGTGAGACTAACCCAACAAACAAGTACCATGTTCTAGCATCCCTGTGAGACTAACCCAACAAACAAGTACCATGTTCTAGCAGCCCTGTGAGACTAACCCAACAAACAAGTACCATCTTCTAGCAGCCCTGTGAGACTAACCCTACAAACAAGTACCATGTTCTAGCAGCCCTGTGAGACTAACCCAACAAACAAGTACCATGTTTAGCAGCCCTGTGAGACTAACCCAACAAACAAGTATCATCCTAGCAGCCCTGTGAGACTAACCCAACAAACAGGTACCATGTTCTAGCAGCCCTGTGAGACTAACCCAACAAACAAGTACCATGTTCTAGCAGCCCTGTGAGGCTAACCCAACAAACAAGTACCATGTTCTAGCAGCCCTGTGAGACTAACCCAACAAACAAGTACCATGTTCTAGCAGCCCTGTGAGACTAACCCAACAAACAAGTACCATGTTCTAGAAAGGAGAATATGACATTCAACATACTGTATGATACCAATTATTAAAAGAGGGACACTGCATATAAAATGAGCATGGTTTTTTATTTGTATATTTAACCTTTATTTAACTAGGCAAGTCAGTTAAGTTATTGCCTTTACCACCCTACTCTTCTACATTGGAACACACTGTACATATATATTTTTTCTAATGTATTATTGACTGTACGTTTGTTTTACTCCATGTGTAACTCTGTGTTGTTGTTTGTGTCACACTGCTTTGCTTTATCTTGGCCAGGTCGCAGTTGTAAATGAGAACTTGTTCTCAACTGGCCGACCTGGTTAAATAAAAGGTGAAACAAACATGTTTTTAAAAGACGAGCGACCCAGGGATGTGTGTGTGGGGGGGGGACCTTTAACAGAATGTGACTGGCAGAACGGGTGTTGTATGTGGAGGATGAGGGCTGTAGTAGATATCTCAAATAGGGGGGGGGCGGCTAATTGTGATCTTGGGAGGGAAAGGAAAGGGAACAGTGACTGTGTGTACCAACCTCTAATATTCGACTGTACTCCACATCAATCTGAAAGACAAAGTCTGTGCCTCCAACGTACAGCTCATCACCATCTTCTGGTTGGAAGAAGACTGTGTGGTTCTGAGGAAGGTTATATTCCAGCCGGCTTTCTATCCTGTCTGGAGGAAGGAACAGAATTAGAATCTGGATGGAGCTGGATGGTGGTACGGCCATAGAAAGAATGAGCTGCATTAGCTATTATTTACAATTATTAATTATATTTCTCTGGGTACAGTAGAAGGTTTCAGAAAACAAAATGGGGACAAAGCAAGAATGTACATTGGAAGAAATGAAAAAAAAAAAAGAACAGGACTGTTTTCATAATATTTGTGGGTAGATGTCAATACAGTAGTGTTCCACAGACAACTGTAATGCTGATTTTACGTCCGTGTGGCACTATTCATTCACACACACGATGGAAAGCATCATGTTGGTGTAATTTTCTACAGTGTCATTCCCTGGGCTACATCATTCTGTTTCCCTGGGCTACATCATTCTGTTTCCGTGGGCTACATCATTCTGTTTCCCTGGGCTACATCATTCTGTTTCCCTGGGCTACATCATTCTGTTTCCCTGGGCTACATCATTCTGTTTCCCTGGGCTACATCATTCTGTTTCCCTGGGCTACATCATTCTGTTTCCCTGGGCTACATCATTCTGTTTCCCTGGGCTACATCATTCTGTTTCCGTGGGCTACATCATTCTGTTTCCCTGGGCTACATCATTCTGTTTCCCTGGGCTACATCATTCTGTTTCCCTGGGCTACATCATTCTGTTTCCCTGGGCTACATCATTCTGTTTCCCTGGGCTACATCATTCTGTTTCCCTGGGCTACATCATTCTGTTTCCCTGGGCTACATCATTCTGTTTCCCTGCGCTACATCATTCTGTTTCCCTGGGCTACATCATTCTGTTTCCCTGGGCTACATCATTCTGTTTCCCTGGGCTACATCATTCTGTTTCCCTGGGCTACATCATTCTGTTTCCCTGGGCTACATCATTCTGTTTCCGTGGGCTTCATAATTTTGTTTCCCTGGGCTACATCATTCTGTTTCCCTGAGCTATATCATTCTGTAGCCCTGAACTATATAATTCTGAATCCCTGAGCTATATCCTTCTGAATCCCTGAGCTATATCATTCTGAATCCCTGAGCTATATCATTCTGAATCCCTGAGCTATATCATTCTGAATCCCTGAGCTATATCATTCTGTAGCCCTGAGCTATATCATTCTGAATCCCTGAGCTATATCCTTCTGAATCCCTGAGCTATGTCATTCTGTAGCCCTGAGCTATATCATTCTGAATCCCTGAGCTATATCATTCTGAATCCCTGAGCTATATCATTCTGAATCCCTGAGCTATATCATTCTGAATCACTGAGCTATATCATTTTGAATCCCTGAAATAAATAATTCTGTTTAGCTCTAATGCTGTCTTTCTAGGTGGTAGTTCTAATGCTGTCTTTCTAGGTGGTAGTTCTAATGCTGTCTCTCTATGTGGTAGTTATAATGCTCTCTCTCTCTAGGTGGTAGTTCTAATACTGTCTCTCTAGGTGGTAGTTCTAATGCTGTCTCTCTAGGTGGTAGTTATAATGCTGTCTCTCTAGGTGGTAGTTCTAATGCTGTCTCTCTATGTGGTAGTTATAATGCTCTCTCTCTCTAGGTGGTAGTTCTAATACTGTCTCTCTAGGTGGTAGTTCTAATGCTGTCTCTCTAGGTGGTAGTTCTAATGCTGTCTCTCTCGGTGGTAGTTCTAATGCTGTCTCTCTGGGTGGTAGTTCTAATGCTGTCTCTCTAGGTGGTAGTTATAATGCTCTCTCTCTCTCTAGGTGGTAGTTCTAATGCTGTCTCTCTAGGTGGTAGTTCTAATGCTGTCTCTCTAGGTGGGAGTTCTAATGCTGTCTCTCTAGGTGGTAGTTCTAATGCTGTCTCTCTAGGTGGTAGTTCTAATGCTGTCTCTCTAGGTGGTAGTTCTAATGCTGTCTCTCTAGGTGGTAGTTCTAATACTGTCTCTCTAGGTGGTAGTTCTAATGCTCTCTCTCTCTAGGTGGTAGTTCTAATGCTCTCTCTCTCTAGGTGGTAGTTCTAATGCTGTCTCTCTAGGTGGTAGTTCTAATGCTGTCTCTCTAGATGGTAGTTCTAATGCTGTCTCTCTAGGTGGTAGTTCTAATGCTGTCTCTCTAGGTGGTAGTTCTAATGCTGTCTCTCTAGGTGGTAGTTATAATGCTGTCTCTTTAGGTGGTAGTTCTAATGCTGTCTCTCTAGGTGGTAGTTCTCATGCTGTCTCTCTAGGTGGTAGTTCTAATGCTGTCTCTCTAGGTGGTAGTTCTAATGCGGTCTCTCTAGGTGGTAGTTCTCATGCTGTCTCTCTAGGTGGTACTTCTCATGCTGTCTCTCTGGGTGGTAGTTCTAATGCGGTCTCTCTAGGTGGTAGTTATAATGCTGTCTCTCTAGGTGGTAGTTCTAATGCTGTCTCTCTAGGTGGTAGTTCTAATGCTGTCTCTCTAGGTGGTAGTTCTAATGCGGTCTCTCTAGGTGGTAGTTATAATGCTGTCTCTCTAGGTGGTAGTTCTAATGCTGTCTCTCTAGGTGGTAGTTCTAATGCTGTCTCTCTAGGTGGTAGTTCTAATGCTGTCTCTCTGGGTGGTAGTTATAATGCTGTCTCTCTAGGTGGTAGTTCTAATGCTGTCTCTCTAGGTGGTAGTTATAATGCTGTCTCTTTAGGTGGTAGTTCTAATGCTGTCTCTCTAGGTGGTAGTTCTAATGCTGTCTCTCTAGGTGGTAGTTCTAATGCTGTCTCTCTGGGTGGTAGTTATAATGCTGTCTCTCTAGGTGGTAGTTCTAATGCTGTCTCTCTGGGTGGTAGTTCTAATGCTGTCTCTCTAGGTGGTAGTTCTAATGCTGTCTCTCTAGGTGGTAGTTCTAATGCTGTCTCTCTGGGTGGTAGTTATAATGCTGTCTCTCTAGGTGGTAGTTATAATGCTGTCTCTCTAGGTGGTAGTTCTAATGCTGTCTCTCTAGGTGGTAGTTATAATGCTGTCTCTCTGGGTGGTAGTTCTAATGCTGTCTCTCTAGGTGGTAGTTCTAATGCTGTCTCTCTGGGTGGTAGTTCTAATGCTGTCTCTCTAGGTGGTAGTTCTAATGCTGTCTCTCTAGGTGGTAGTTCTAATGCTGTCTCTCTAGGTGGTAGTTCTAATGCTGTCTCTCTGGGTGGTAGTTATAATGCTGTCTCTCTGGGTGGTAGTTATAATGCTGTCTCTCTAGGTGGTAGTTATAATGCTGTCTCTCTAGGTGGTAGTTCTAATGCTGTCTCTCTAGGTGGTAGTTCTAATGCTGTCTCTCTAGGTGGTAGTTCTAATGCTGTCTCTCTAGGTGGTAGTTCTCATGCTGTCTCTCTAGGTGGTAGTTCTCATGCTGTCTCTCTAGGTGGTAGTTCTCATGCTGTCTCTCTGGGTGGTAGTTCTAATGCGGTCTCTCTAGGTGGTAGTTATAATGCTGTCTCTCTAGGTGGTAGTTCTAATGCGGTCTCTCTAGGTGGTAGTTCTCATGCTGTCTCTCTGGGTGGTAGTTCTAATGCGGTCTCTCTAGGTGGTAGTTCTCATGCTGTCTCTCTGGGTGGTAGTTCTAATGCTGTCTCTCTAGGTGGTAGTTCTCATGCTGTCTCTCTAGGTGGTAGTTCTCATGCTGTCTCTCTAGGTGGTAGTTCTCATGCTGTCTCTCTGGGTGGTAGTTCTAATGCGGTCTCTCTAGGTGGTAGTTATAATGCTGTCTCTCTGGGTGGTAGTTATAATGCTGTCTCTCTAGGTGGTAGTTCTAATGCTGTCTCTCTGGGTGGTAGTTATAATGCGGTCTCTCTAGGTGGTAGTTCTCATGCTGTCTCTCTGGGTGGTAGTTCTAATGCGGTCTCTCTAGGTGGTAGTTCTCATGCTGTCTCTCTGGGTGGTAGTTCTAATGCTGTCTCTAGGTGGTAGTTCTCATGCTGTCTCTCTAGGTGGTAGTTCTCATGCTGTCTCTCTGGGTGGTAGTTCTAATGCGGTCTCTCTAGGTGGTAGTTATAATGCTGTCTCTCTAGGTGGTAGTTCTAATGCGGTCTCTCTAGGTGGTAGTTCTAATGCTGTCTCTCTCGGTGGTAGTTCTAATGCTGTCTCTCTAGGTGGTAGTTCTAATGCTGTCTCTCTAGGTGGTAGTTCTAATGCTGTCTCTCTAGGTGGTAGTTATAATGCTGTCTCTTTAGGTGGTAGTTATAATACTGTCTCTCTGGGTGGGAGTTATAATGCTGTCTCTCTGGGTGGTAGTTCTAATGCTGTCTCTCTGGGTGGTAGTTATAATGCTGTCTCTCTAGGTGGTAGTTATAATGTTGTCTCTCTAGGTGGTAGTTCTAATGCGGTCTCTCTAGGTGGTAGCTCTAATGCTGTCTCTCTGGGTGGTAGTTATAATGCTGTCTCTCTAGGTGGTAGTTATAATGCTGTCTCTCTAGGTGGTAGTTCTAATGCTGTCTCTCTGGGTGGTAGTTATAATGCTGTCTCTCTAGGTGGTAGTTATAATGCTGTCTCTCTAGGTGGTAGTTATAATACTGTCTCTCTGGGTGGGAGTTATAATGCTGTCTTTCTGCATTAAGTATCACCAGCACACAGACTAGACTCTTCAGAGTTCACGGACTGTTATGTGATACGGCTAGAAAAACATCCCTAACACCTAAGAACAGGTTGGAGCACTATAATACAGGTATATAGGCTTCATATTTACACTGAGTGCACCAAACATTAGGAACCACCTTTAGTCAGGTCATGAACTATACAAGGTGTTGAAAATGTTCCACAGGGATACGGGCCCATGGGAAATTGTTGCGTGTGAAAAACCCAGCAGCATTGCAGTTCTTGACACACTCAAACCGGTTCGCCTAGCAACTACTACCATACTCAGTTGAAAGGAACTTAAATCTTTTGTCTTGCCCATTCAATCTCTGAATGGCACCTTTGCAGTAGGGTGGTAGTGTTGCTTTTGATACCATCGATCACCACATTCTTTTGGAGAGATTGGAAACCCAAATTGGTCTACACGGACATGTTCTGGCCTGGTTTAGATCTTATCTGTTGGAAAGATATGTTAGTCTCTCTGAATGGTTTGTCTTCTGACAAATCAACTGTAAGTTTCGGTGTTCCTCAAGGTTCTGTTTTTTTTTGTTTTCACTATACATTTGACCTCTTGGTGATGTCATTCGGAAACATGTTAACTTCCACTGCTATGCGGATGACACACAGCTGTACATTTCAATGAAACATGGTGAAACCCCAACATTGCCCTCCCTGGAAGCCTGTGTTTCAGACATAAGGAAGTGGATGGTGGCAAATGTTATACTTTTAAACTCGGACAAAACAGAGATGCTTGTTCTCGGTCCCAAGAAACAAAGAGATCTCTCTGTTGGATCTGACAATTAATCTTAATGGTTGTACAGTCGTCTCAAATAAAACTGTGAAGGACCTCGGCGTTACTCTGGACCCTGATCTCTCTTTTGAAGAACATATCAAGACTGTTTCAAGGACAGCTTTTTTCCATCTATGTAACATTGCAAAAATCAGAAACTTTCTGTCCAAAAATGATGCTGAAAAATGTATCCATGCTTTTGTCACTTCAAGGTTAGACTACTGCAATGCTCTACTTTCCGGCTACCCGGATAAAGCACTAAATAAACTTCAGTTAGTGCTAAATACGGCTGCTAGAATCCTGACTAGAACCAAAAAATGTGATCATATTACTCCAGTGCTAGCCTCTCTACACTGGCTTCCTGTTAAGGCTAGGGCTGATTTCAAAGGTTTACTGCTAACCTACAAAGCATTACATGGGCTTGCTCCTACCTATCTCTCTGATTTGGTCCTGCCATACATACCTACACGTACGCTACGGTCACAAGAAGCAGGCCTCCTAATTGTCCCTAGAATTTCTAAGCAAACAGCTGGAGGCAGGGCTTTCTCTACCCATGTGAGAGACCCAGACTCAGTCTCAACCTTTAAGTCTTTATTGAAGACTCATCTCTTCAGTAGGTCCTATGATTGAGTGTAGTCTGGCCCAGGAGTGGGAAGGTGAACGGAAAGGCTCTGGAGCAACGAACCGCCCTTGCTGTCTCTGCCTGGCCGGTTCCCCTCTTTCCACTGGGATTCTCTGCCTCTAACCCTATTACAGGGGCTGAGTCACTGGCTTACTGGTGCTCTTTCATGTCGTCCCTAGGACGGGTGCATCACTTGAGTGGGTTGAGTCACTGATGTGATCTTCCTGTCTAGGTTGGCGCCCCTCTCTGGTTTCTTGTGGTTGGAGAGATCTTTGTAGGCTATACTCAGTAGTAAATTGGTGTTTTGAAGATATCCCTCTAGTGGTGTGGAGGCTGTGCTTTGGCAAAGTGGGTGGGGTTATATCCTGCCTGGTTGGCCCTGGTATCGTCGGATGGGGCCACAGTGTCTCCTGTCCCCTCCTGTCTCAGCCTCCAGTACTTATGCTGCAGTAGTTTATGTGTCGGGGGGCTAGGGTCAGTTTGTTATATCTGGAGTATTTATCCTGTCCTATCCGGTGTCCTGTGTGAATTTAAGTATGCTCTCTCTAATTCGCTCTCTCCCTCTCCTCCCTCATAATAGTGTGTAACCGTTGAGACGCAACAGACAACTTTGCGAGACGTCCGATCTTTCGGACCTCTCCTGGTCTGACAAATGCCGCTCTGGTTCTCACCTTTCACTGCAGATTAGGAAGTGCGAGATCGGCGGATGTGGTGGATAGATCTCTCTCTCCATCTTAACCTGACAGATTATTAATGGGGATGTGGTGGATAGATCTCTCTCTCCATCTTAACCTGACAGATTATTAATGGGGATGTGGTGGATAGATCTCTCTCTCCATCTTAACCTGACAGATTATTAATGGGGATGTGGTGGATAGATCTCTCTCTCCATCTTAACCTGACAGATTATTAATGGGGATGTGATGGATAGATCTCTCTCTCCATCTTAATCTGACAGATTATTAATGGGGATGTGGTGGATAGATCTCTCTCTCCATCTTAACCTGACAGATTATTAATGGGGATGTGGTGGATAGATCTCTCTCTCCATCTTAACCTGACAGATTATTAATGGGGATGTGGTGGATAGATCTCTCTCTCCATTTTAACCTGACAGATTATTAATGGGGATGTGATGGATAGATCTCTCTCTCCATCTTAACCTGACAGATTATTAATGGGGATGTGGTGGATAGATCTCTCTCTCCATTTTAACCTGACAGATTATTAATGGGGATGTGGTGGATAGATCTCTCTCTCCATCTTAATCTGACAGATTATTAATGGGGATGTGGTGGATAGATCTCTCTCTCCATCTTAATCTGACAGATTATTAATGGGGATGTGATGGATAGATCTCTCTCTCCATCTTAACCTGACAGATTATTAATGGGGATGTGGTGGATAGATCTCTCTCTCCATCTTAATCTGACAGATTATTAATGGGGATGTGATGGATAGATCTCTCTCTCCATCTTAACCTGACAGATTATTAATGGGGATGTGGTGGATAGATCTCTCTCTCCATCTTAACCTGACAGATTATTAATGGGGATGTGATGGATAGATCTCTCTCTCCATCTTAATCTGACAGATTATTAATGGGGATGTGATGGATAGATCTCTCTCTCCATTTTAACCTGACAGATTATTAATGGGGATGTTTTTATGATGCTAATTAGATGTCTGGAGGGGTGCGGACATCCACTCTAGAGGGTTAAAGTAGAGTCCTTAATCCTATCAGTCCCAAGACCCCAGCAAAAAATCTGCCCATCTATAAATAGCCCAAACAACTACCCTCTTCCCCTACTATATTTATTTATTTAGCTCCTTTGCACCCCAGTATTTCTACTTTGCACACTCATCTACTCTCAAATCTACGATTCCAGTGCTATATTTTACTTCGCCACCATGGCCTATTTATTGCCTTTACCTCCCTTATCTCACCTCATTTGCTCACATTGCATATAGACTTATTTTCCTACTGTATTATTGCCTGTATGTTTGTTTACTCCATGTGTCACTCTGTGTTGTTGTATGTGTCGAACTGCTTTGCTTTATCTTGGCCAGGTCGCAGTTGTAAATGAGAACTTGTTCTCAACTTGTCTCCTTCCAGTTCTCTGCTGCCAATGACTGGAACGAACTACAAAAATCTCTGAAACTGGAAACACTTATCTCCCTCACTAGCTTTAAGCACCAGCTGTCAGAGCAGCTCACAGATTACTGCACCTGTACATAGTCCACCTATAATTTAGTCCAAACAACTACCTCTTTCCCAACTGTATTTAATTTATTTATTTATTTTGCTCCTTTGCACCCAATTAATTCTATCTCTACTTTACACATTATTCCACTGCAAATCTACCATTCCAGTGTTTTACTTGCTATATTGTATTTACTTCGCCACCATGGCCTTTTTTTTGCCTTTACCTCCCTTATCTCACCTCATTTGCTCACATTGTATATAGACTTATTTTTCTACTGTATTATTGACTGTATGTTTGTTTTACTCCATGTGTAACTCTGTGTTGTTGTATGTGTCGAACTGCTTTGCTTTATCTTGGCCGGGTCGCAACTGTAAATGAGAACTTGTTCTCAACTTGCCTACCTGGTTAAATAAAGGTGAAATTAAATTTAAAAAATAAAAAATTAGACACTATGACCTGGGATCTCCTATGGTCTTCTATGTAGAAGAACCGCCTACCTTTTTAACGACTCCTGTGTACTTTCTGGGCGTCATAGATCAGAACATGTTAAGTGTTTGTGAGTCTCAGCTTTCCATAGATAACTTTTAATAGTTTGTAGCTCAAACCATTCTGAATCTAAAGATGTTTTTATAAAACAAAATGTAAAAAAGACCTGGGCCAGTTAAGGATCTGCTCTTGTCTCACAAATACAGCTCTAGCTCAGCCCCAGTTAAGTTTTGTAGCTCAAACACATGATGTTTAAAAGGGTTTATGATCTTGATCTTGATCTGACTACCCTTCCTCCTAGACTTTGATGGTTGCTTTTATGATATGGTTCGATATATATAAATATATATTTATTTTTTAAATTTATTTTTTAAATTTAATTAAAAATGTTTAGTTTTTTTGCACTTTGGGATTATTATTATGTAATGAAAATCGTTTTACAACGGTAATACATTATTATTATTATTATTATTATATTATTGACACTTTGAATCAGACATGACAGCCTTCGTTGCAAAATTGTTACAGTTAATGAACAGGTGCCGTGTGTGCAGCAGCAGTCACAGAATACATGTACTTACCTTGTCTCAAGATGAGTCTTGGTATATCCCTCACACCTCGGATAAATGGAAAATTAATCAAACCAAGAAAAACAAGCAAATTCATTTTTATGCGTTGATTTTGCGGTCAAACTACTCAGAATAATTCATTGGTGTTGCCCATGACGGCAAATGGGTTGGAATCATGATGAACGTGGAAATGAATAGGTTGCTGTCCGTCTCCGTTCATCGCAAACACTGGGAACTAACAGATTCCTCCCCGGAGGAAGAGGGAGGGGCTTGTAATCCCGCCTCCTTTCACTCCGGGTTCAACGTTTTTGTCCCATTATAAATCTAACGTTACTGCTAAAATAAAACACTTATAAATTAACTACCCATCACATTATAAATCTAACGTTACTGCTAAAATAAAAACACTTATAAATTAACTTCCATCATCACCATACAAATCTAACGTTACTGCTAAAATAAAAACACTTATAAATTAACTTCCATCACATTATACATCTAACGTTACTGCTAAAATAAAAACACTTGTAAAATAACTACCCATCACATTATAAATCTAACGTTACTACTAAAATAAAAATAAAAAAACGTATATTTATTTCTATCTTGGTTTTTATTTCGATTGATAGATCCGTGTGGATAAGACCAATGAAACGCCCCAGATGGCTAAAAACAACCACACGATAACGTCAGCTAGCTAGTTAGCTGTTTGTTGCCAGGGAAACATAAACAAAGACCGTAGAGAAAAGCGAGACACCCGACACTCCCATCATTTTTATTTGTTATAGTTGCGGGTGGGGAAGAGACGATTGGATTAAATATCGCTGCTTGATAATTAAAGCATGTTTTTGCATTCAGTTTAAAGTTGATTTAATTCGGAATCAGACTGCCTCCCTGGTGTGACGAAGGTGCCCTGTTCCGTTAGACGGCGAAGTCGGTTCAAAACAAAAACAAAAAAACATTAATTGTGTAGTAATTATTAGGATTCGGTGTTTTCCACGTGTGATTGCTTTTGATAAAAACACTTGATCTGCTTTCCCAATGAAAACGAGTTTAGATTACTGTTTGATTTGAGAAGGGAGCTCCACCCTCCCTGCATTGCCCCAATAACTAACTGAGCGTAAAATAACTCCCTCGATAAGTAGACCAGAGCCAACTGGAAGCCAGATATCATGGAGAAACAGAAAGCAGTCCTCACATGAGAGAGGAAATGCCCACCGACACAGACAGGAAAAATTGACAAATTTTCTTCAGTGGTAAACGGCCTAAGTAAACCATCTTATTTTTTCCACCATCTTTGAATTAAAGTGTTCTTGCTGAAAACAGCACTTTGGCGAAAATGTTAAGTTTCGCTAGCTACGCATTGACCATTTTATGCCGCGTTCAAAACAACTGGGAACACGGAAATCTCAGACCTCGGTGCGTTCAAGACAACTGGGAACTCCGGAAAATCGGAAAACTGGGAAAATCGTTTTGAACTGTCAAACAACTCAGAATTCCAACTCGGTGAAGATCATGAAGATCATTGATGTCATGATTTGACCTCGTATTTTTCTGAGTTCCCAGGTGTGGTGAACGCACCACTATGCCACGATTTTGCCATCTCAGACAAAGTCTCCACGTCGAATGGATCACACACTAAAGTCAATCAAAAGTGCCAGATGGACATTGTGATGTGTAGAATATCATGTGTAAGGAAGAATGTTGTAAATGTTTAGTGAGTGGACCATGATCATTTGATGTCTACATCTGTTTGTATGTGCTTGAAAAATTATTACCATTTTAAAATTAATGTTTTGTATATTTAAACATTTGTCTTTCTAAAACATTACAATTGACCCGATTTGATAACGTTGTGATGTGGAAATACAAATCCCATCTGCCATTAGTCTAGTTTAGTAATGCTGCTGGTCGACCAAGCATGTTCACTCTGTTGGGACTACAAGTCCCATCTGCCATTAGACTAGTTTAGTAATGCTGCTGGTCGACCAAGCATGTTCACTCTGTTGGGACTACAAGTCCCATCTGCCATTAGTCAAGTTTAGTAATGCTGCTGGTCGACCAAGCATGTTCACTCTGTTGGGACTACAAGTCCCATCTGCCATTAGTCTAGTTTAGTAATGCTGCTGGTCGACCAAGCATGTTCACTCTGTTGGGACTACAAGTCCCATCTGCCATTAGTCTAGTTTAGTAATGCTGCTGGTCGACCAAGCATGTTCATTCTGTTGGGACTACAAGTCCCATCTGCCATTAGTCTAGTTTAGTAATGCTGCTGGTCGACCAAGCATGTTCACTGTGTTGGGACTACAAGTCCCATCTGCCATTAGTCAAGTTTAGTAATGCTGCTGGTCGACCAAGCATGTTCACTCTGTTGGGACTACAAGTCCCATCTGCCATTAGTCTAGTTTAGTAATGCTGCTGGTCGACCAAGCATGTTCACTCTGTTGGGACTACAAGTCCCATCTGCCATTAGAGTAGTTTAGTAATGCTGCTGGTCGACCAAGCATGTTCATTCTGTTGGGACTACAAGTCCCATCTGCCATTAGTCTAGTTTAGTAATGCTGCTGGTCGACCAAGCATGTTCACTCTGTTGGGACTACAAGTCCCATCTGCCATTAGACTAGTTTAGTAATGCTGCTGGTCGACCAAGCATGTTCACTCTGTTGGGACTACAAGTCCCATCTGCCATTAGACTAGTTTAGTAATGCTGCTGGTCGACCAAGCATGTTCACTCTGTTGGGACTACAAGTCCCATCTGCCATTAGACTAGTTTAGTAATGCTGCTGGTCGACCAAGCATGTTCATTCTGTTGGGACTACAAGTCCCATCTGCCATTAGTCTAGTTTAGTAATGCTGCTGGTCGACCAAGCATGTTCATTCTGTTGGGACTACAAGTCCCATCTGCCATTAGTCTAGTTTAGTAATGCTGCTGGTCGACCAAGCATGTTCATTCTGTTGGGACTACAAGTCCCATCTGCCATTAGTCTAGTTTAGTAATGCTGCTGGTCGACCAAGCATGTTCACTCTGTTGGTGTGTTGACGTGAGTTCCCCTCGCAGTTCCCGGGAGCAGCGCACAGGTAAACAAATATTCGTCATAAACATTGTTCATTGATATAAACGGGGAAATATAATTTATAATTGTATAACATGTCCAACAACAACGTGTGTAAGTTAGCAAGGTACGATATTTGAAGCACACAACTTATCTAATTTAGTGACCGCAGAACGACGTTACATAACTTCTTGTTTGGTAACATCCATGTGCCAGCTAACTCATGTCCATTCATGCAAGTTAACAGTAACTTTTGTATATAGCTTTGCATGCAAGTTACCCGTAAATGAGTTATTGCCTGTTACAAATTGCAAGGCATGTCAACACCGTTAATTGAAAAATGTGAAAGTTAGCTTCCAAGTTAGTTAGCTAACTAAACGTTACATCACAGATACATTGACTTTGGTTACATAGTTGATCTGCCCATTGTGCGTGTAGAGACTGATTCCTGTCCTCTATTTGGTCCCCTTGTTGTTCTCTCTGCCCCCGTCTCTCTCGATCTGTTCCGTTTCCGTCTCTGCCCCTGTCTCTCTCTCTCTCTGTCCCGCTGTGTCTCCTGTCCCTCTCCTACCCCTGTCTCTCTCTCTCTCTGTCCCGCTGTGTCTCCTGTCCCTCTCCTACCCCTTTCTCTCTCTATCTACTGTCCCTCTCTATTTGTCTCTCTGTCTATCTCTTCTTCAGAACCACACCACCACCATGCCCGAGGGTCCAGAGTTACACTTGGCCAGTCTGTTTGTCAACAGGATGTGTGGGGGAGTGGTCTTCACCGGCCCAGTACAAAAATCAGAGGTCAGTAAGAACCCTGAGGTCTCCTTCTCCTGCCCGGCCTACACCATCATGGCCACCTCCAGAGGCAAGGAGGTCCGCCTCACTCTAACCCCCCAGAAGAGTGACTCTGCCCAGGGGAGATGCAGGCGGTAGGTAACCGAGAAGTTAAGAGGCGGAATAGTCGCCACAAGGTTACTGGTTCAAGGTTACTGTTTTTTTTTTGTGGTGGTGGACCAAAAATATGAAGTTGCTTTGAAAGATGGAGAATTTTAAATACCATTCTATTATATTGTCAGGGGGAAGACGGGTCAGGTCAACCAGGTCCAGACCATGGACATCGTCTTCCGTTTCGGAATGTCTGGATTCTTCCGTTTCACCGCGGAGGCGGAGCTTCCTAAACATTCCCACCTGCGGTTCTACACCAATGAGAAGCCCTGTAGGGTTCTGAGCTTTGTGGACACGCGCCGCTTTGGCAGCTGGCAACCCAACGGGACCTGGCAACTCAACCGAGGGCCCTGTATCATGTTTGAGTACCTGAGTTTCAGGTAGCCATTGTTCAAACTCCAGAACCTAATAGGAGATGAAATGGATTAGCGCTGCACAGTGGGGTTAGATACTATTAGAACAACATGGGCTACAGATCCCTTGGGATTAGATACTATTAGAACAACATGGGCTACAGATCCCTTGGGATTAGATACTATTAGAACAACATGGGCTACAGATCCCTTGGGATTAGATACTATTAGAACAACATGGGCTACAGATCCCTTGGGATTAGATACTATTAGAACAACATGGGCTACAGATCCCTTGGGATTAGATCATATTAGAATAACATGGGCTCCAGATCCCTTGGGATTAGATACTATTAGAACAACATGGGCTACAGATCCCTTGGGATTAGATTATATTAGAACAACATGGGCTCCAGATCCCTTGGGATTAGATACTATTAGAGCAACATGGGCTCCAGATCCCTTGGGATTAGATACTATTAGAACAACATGGGCTACAGATCCCTTGGGATTAGATTATATTAGAACAACATGGGCTACAGATCCCTTGGAATTAGATTATATTAGAACAACATGGGCTACAGATCCCTTGGGATTAGATTCTATTAGAACAACATGGGCTACAGATCCCTTGGGATTAGATACTATTAGAACAACATGGGCTACAGATCCCTTGGGATTAGATTATATTAGAACAACATGGGCTACAGATCCCTTGGAATTAGATTATATTAGAACAACATGGGCTACAGATCCCTTGGGATTAGATTCTATTAGAACAACATGGGCTACAGATCCCTTGGGATTAGATACTATTAGAACAACATGGGCTACAGATCCCTTGGGATTAGATACTATTAGAACAACATGGGCTACAGATCCCTTGGGATTAGATACTATTAGAACAACATGGGCTACAGATCCCTTGGGATTAGATTATATTAGAACAACAGGGGCTACAGATCCCTTGGGATTAGATACTATTAGAACAACATGGGCTACAGATCCCTTGGGATTAGATACTATTAGAACAACATGGGCTACAGATCCCTTGGGATTAGATACTATTAGAACAACATGGGCTACAGATCCCTTGGGATTAGATACTATTAGAACAACATGGGCTACAGATCCCTTGGGATTAGATTATATTAGAACAACATGGGCTACAGATCCCTTGGGATTAGATTATATTAGAACTACTATTAGAACAACATGGGCTACAGATCCCTTGGGATTAGATTATATTAGAACAACAGGGGCTACAGATCCCTTGGGATTAGATACTATTAGAACAACATGGGCTACAGATCCCTTGGGATTAGATACTATTAGAACAACATGGGCTACAGATCCCTTGGGATTAGATACTATTAGAACAACATGGGCTACAGATCCCTTGGGATTAGATACTATTAGAACAACATGGGCTACAGATCCCTTGGGATTAGATTATATTAGAACAACAGGGGCTACAGATCCCTTGGGATTAGATTATATTAGAACAACATGGGCTACAGATCCCTTGGGATTAGATTATATTAGAACAACATGGGCTACAGATCCCTTGGGATTAGATACTATTAGAACAACATGGGCTACAGATCCCTTGGGATTAGATACTATTAGAACAACATGGGCTACAGATCCCTTGGGATTAGATACTATTAGAACAACATGGGCTACAGATCCCTTGGGATTAGATTATATTAGAACAACAGGGGCTACAGATCCCTTGGGATTAGATTATATTAGAACAACATGGGCTACAGATCCCTTGGGATTAGATACTATTAGAACAACAGGGGTATAGTGCCAAACATCAACATTAAAACTGTATTCTCTAAATCACCTCTTCTTGTTTGTTGTCTACAAATCCTCCCACCATCAGTTCAGATGGTAACCCAAGGTTTCAGGGTTCAGATGGTAACCCAAGGTTTCAGGGTTCAGATGGTAACCCAAGGTTTCAGGGTTCAGATGGTAACCCAAGGTTTCAGGGTTCAGATGGTAACCCAAGGTTTCAGGGTTCAGATGGTACATTTTGTAGTGGATGTGACTATATGACCACTGTTCTACATTGCCGTACGTCGTTTCTGTTCCAGGGAGAATGTCCTTTCCCACCTGTCCGACAGAGCGTTCGACCGGCCCGTCTGTGAGGTTCTGTTGAACCAGAAGTACTTTAACGGCATTGGCAACTACCTGAGAGCTGAGATCCTCTTTAGGTGACCCACTGCCCCAACAGCTATGTTAAGCCTGATTTAGACTATGAGATTGTTTTACTATTAGAACCATGTGTTGTCGGCTATTGTGAGTCAAAAACGAAACTACCAAACACCATTGTTGTACAAGCACATTTTCCAGCTATGACATTTCTTTCCTTCCCTGATGAATTGAAATTCCCTATAATTCTTCATTCTCATCTTGTGCGAAATAGACCTTTTTCTGATACAATGAGCGTTAATTGAGTTACTCTTTCTTCCATTCTTTTAGATTAAACATCCCTCCCTTTGTGAAGGCACGGACGGTTCTGGAAGGACTTCAAACACATCTGTCTGACGAGGACCGGAAGTCCGTTGTTAAAGTGGAGGTCACAGAGGTTAAAGAGGAGGTCACCAACACCGAGGTCAAAGAGGAGGTCACCGACAGAGAAGTGAGAGGGCAGGCCAGGTTCACTGGCCATTGCATTAAATTTAAGGGATTACAAAAACCGGTAACTGTAATCCGTTACCAGCAAAAATATTGTAATCAGATTAGATACTTTTGAAAAACTAGATGATTACTTTTAAATTCAGAAAGGATGTTTGCGAGAGAGAGAAAAATACCTGACACTTCTCTGTTTTCTCAATGACATTCAAATCAGCATTGAAAAAAAGTGCAAGTTTCACCTGAGCGAGTCTGACCACCAATCAGAGACCACTATGACGTCAGAGACCCCTATGACGTCAGAGACCCCTATGACGTCAGAGACCCCTATGACGTCAGAGACCACTATGACGTCAGAGACCCCTATGACGTCAGAGACCCCTATGACGTCAGAGACCCCTATGACGTCAGAGACCCCTATGACGTCAGAGACCCCTATGACGTCAGAGACCCCTATGACGTCAGAGACCCCTATGACGTCAGAGACCCCTATGACGTCAGAGACCCCTATGACGTCAGAGACCCCTATGACGCCAGAGACCCCTATGACGCCAGAGACCCCTATGACGTCAGAGACCCCTATGACGCCAGAGACCCCTATGACGTCAGAGACCCCTATGACGTCAGAGACCCCTATGACGTCAGAGACCCCTATGACGTCAGAGACCCCTATGACGCCAGAGACCCCTATGACGTCAGAGACCCCTATGACGCCAGAGACCCCTATGACGTCAGAGACCCCTATGACGTCAGAGACCCCCCTATGACGTCAGAGACCCCCCTATGATGTCAGAGACCCCTATGATGTCAGAGACCCCCCTATGATGTCAGAGACCCCCCTATGATGTCAGAGACCCCTATGACAGAGACCCCTATGACGTCAGAGACCCCTATGACGTCAGAGACCCCTATGACGTCAGAGACCCCTATGACGTCAGAGACCCCTGACGTCAGAGACCCCTATGACGTCAGAGACCCCTATGACGCCAGAGACCCCTATGACGCCAGAGACCCCTATGACGTCAGAGACCCCTATGACGTCAGAGACCCCTATGACGCCAGAGACCCCTATGACGCCAGAGACCCCTATGACGCCAGAGACCCCTATGACGCCAGAGACCCCTATGACGCCAGAGACCCCTATGACGTCAGAGACCACTATGACGTCAGAGACCCCCCTATGATGTCAGAGACCCCTATGACGTCAGAGACCCCTATGACGTCAGAGACCCCTATGACGTCAGAGACCCCTATGACGTCAGAAACCCCTATGACGTCAGAGACCCCTATGACGTCAGAGACCCCTATGACGTCAGAGACCCCTATGACGTCAGAGACCCCTATGACGTCAGAGACCCCCCTATGACGTCAGAGACCAATATGATGACCCATCAAATGTGTTTGATGGATTGTGGGGAAAGAGCAGGAATAGGCTTTTGTAGACTGCAGTCCAAAGCTACTGTATGTCTTCCAATGGTGTGTGCGACTGCTGTCGTCATCCTAAGATTATCCAACTTGAATAAACGCTTGGAGGTAAAGGATGACAGCAGTGGTTGTCGTCTACTGCGATACAGATATCACTTATTATTGACATCTACTTAGAGCATTGATGTGAATCACACAGCTGCTCTCTCATTTTAGCGGTTTGCGCCGTTCGGATTGGGGTTGTTGTGGATGGCTGTTCACAAATCTAAATGTGTATTTGAACCCAATGATGGTTGAAATGAAGAAGTTTAACCTGCCTGTCAACCAATGGCCAGCCACATGTGTAACAGCTTCATAGTGCAGATCCCAGCCTGTGGAATAATTATTAATGTAAAGATATAATTGAATAGTATTATTATATGTAGTAGAAAGCGATAGGTTAGAAGAAGCCTACATAACCAACCCATGAAGGAAACTTTAACATCCAGCTATGTAATTTTAACGTCCATATATGGCCAGCTATGTAAATTTTAACATCCATATATGGCCAGCTGTGTAAACTTTAACATCCATATATGGCCAGCTATTTTTATTTTTTTATTTCACCTTTATTTAACCAGGTAGGCTAGTTGAGAACAAGTTCTCATTTGCAATTGCGACCTGGCCAAGATAAAGCATAGCAGTGTGAACAGACAACACAGAGTTACACATGGAGTAAACAATTAACAAGTCAATAACACAGTAGAAAAAAAGGGGAGTCTATATACAATGTGTGCAAAAGGCATGAGGAGGTAGGCGAATAATACAATTTTGCAGATTAACACTGGAGTGATAAATGATCAGATGGGCATGTACAGGTAGAGATATTGGTGTGCAAAAGAGCAGAAAAGTAAATAAATAAAAACAGTATAAAAACAGTATGGGAATGAGGTAGGTGAAAAAGGGTGAGCTATTTACCTATAGACTATGTACAGCTGCAGCGATCGGTTAGCTGCTCGGATAGCTGATGTTTGAAGTTGGAGAGGGAGATAAAAGTCTCCAACTTCAGCGATTTTTGCAATTCGTTCCAGTCACAGGCAGCAGAGTACTGGAACGAAAGGCGGCCAAATGAGGTGTTGGCTTTAGGGATGATCAGTGAGATACACCTGCTGGAGCGCGTGCTACGGATGGGTGTTGCCATCGTGACCAGTGAACTGAGATAAGGCGGAGCTTTACCTAGCATGGACTTGTAGATGACCTGGAGCCAGTGGGTCTGGCGACGAATATGTAGTGAGGGCCAGCCGACTAGAGCATACAAGTCGCAGTGGTGGGTGGTATAAGGTGCTTTAGTGACAAAACGGATGGCACTGTGGTAGACTGCATCCAGTTTGCTGAGTAGAGTGTTGGAAGCCATTTTGTAGATGACATCGCCGAAGTCGAGGATCGGTAGGATAGTCAGTTTTACTAGGGTAAGCTTGGCAGCGTGAGTGAAGGAGGCTTTGTTGCGGAATAGAAAGCCGACTCTGGATTTGATTTTTGATTGGAGATGTTTGATGTGAGTCTGGAAGGAGAGTTTGCAGTCTAGCCAGACACCTAGGTACTTATAGATGTCCACATATTCAAGGTTGGAACCATCCAGGGTGGTGATGCTAGTCGGGCATGCGGGTGCAGGCAGCGATCGGTTGAAAAGCATGCATTTGGTTTTACTCGCGTTTAAGAGCAGTTGGAGGCCACGGAAGGAGTGCTGTATGGCATTGAAGCTCGTTTGGAGGTTGGATAGCACAGTGTCCAATGACGGGCCGAAAGTATATAGAATGGTGTCGTCTGCGTAGAGGTGGATCAGGGAATCGCCCGCAGCAAGAGCAACATCATTGATATATACAGAGAAAAGAGTCGGCCCGAGAATTGAACCCTGTGGCACCCCCATAGAGACTGCCAGAGGACCGGACAGCATGCCCTCTGATTTGACACACTGAACTCTGTCTGCAAAGTAATTGGTGAACCAGGCAAGGCAGTCATCCGAAAAACCGAGGCTGTTGAGTCTGCCGATAAGAATTTGGTGATTGACAGAGTCGAAAGCTATGTAAATTTAACATCCATATATGGCCAGCTGTGTAAATTTAACATCCATATATGGCCAGCTATGTAAATTTAACATCCATATATGGCCAGCTATGTAGATTTAACATCCATATATGGCCAGCTGTGTAAACTTTAACATCCATATATGGCCAGCTGTGTAAACTTTAACATCCATATATGGCCAGCTATGTAAATTTAACATCCATATATGGCCAGCTATGTAAATTTAACATCCATATATGGCCAGCTATGTAAATTTAACATCCATATATGGCCAGCTATGTAAATTTAACATCCATATATGGCCAGCTATGTAAATTTAACATCCATATATGGCCAGCTGTGTAAACTTTAACATGGATTTATCCTGCAATAGATGTGGTTCAATTGGTAACATACATTGTTGTCTACTTCTACTGCCTATTAAGGGGACAAGTAATCTAAAAGTAACTGAATGTAATCAGATTACATTACTGAGTTCGGGTAAACCAAAAGTTACTTTACTGTACTGTATAGCTGATAGCATGCTGCTACGCGGTA
Organism: Oncorhynchus keta; assembly: GCF_023373465.1. Lineage (NCBI taxonomy): Eukaryota > Metazoa > Chordata > Actinopteri > Salmoniformes > Salmonidae > Oncorhynchus > Oncorhynchus keta. The sequence goes on from NW_026284462.1 coordinate 95,893, forward strand.
TAGCATGCTGCAACGCCGTATAGCTGATAGCATGATGCTACGCCGTATAGCTGATAGCATGCAGTTACGCGGTATAGCTGATCGCATGATGCAACGCCGTATAGCTGATAGCATGATGCTACGCCGTATAGCTGATAGCATGATGCTACGCCGTATAGCTGATAGCATGATGCTACGCCGTATAGCTGATAGCATGATGCTACGCCGTATAGCTGATAGCATGATGCTACGCCGTATAGCTGATAGCATGATGCTACGCCGTATAGCTGATAGCATGATGCTACGCCGTATAGCTGATAGCATGATGCTACGCCGTATAGCTGATAGCATGATGCTACGCGGTATAGCATGATGCTACGCCGTATAGCTGATAGCATGATGCTACGCCGTATAGCTGATAGCATGATGCTACGCCGTATAGCTGATAGCATGATGCTACGCCGTATAGCTGATAGCATGATGCTACGCCGTATAGCTGATAGCATGATGCTACGCCGTATAGCTGATAGCATGATGCTACGCGGTATAGCATGATGCTACGCCGTATAGCTGATAGCATGATGCTACGCGGTATAGCATGATGCAACGCGGTATAGCTGATAGCATGATGCTACGGCGTATAGCATGATGCAACGCGGTATAGCTGATAGCATGATGCTACGCCGTATAGCTGATAGCATGATGCTACGCGGTATAGCATGATGCAACGCGGTATAGCTGATAGCATGATGCTACGCCGTATAGCTGATAGCATGATGCTACGCCGTATAGCTGATAGCATGATGCTCCGCGGTATAGCTGATAGCATGATGCTCCGCGGTAGTCTTTCTGTTATTCATATATCCACTAACTACTGTTTCCTGTGTTGATCAGATCTCAGACAGAGCTGCTGTGAAGGAGGATGAGAGTGAGACTCCAGACCTGCTCCGTCTCTGTCACACAGTACCTCTGGAGGTCATCAAGTTAGGTACAGTAGTAAACTCACAGTTTTCCCATTAACCATCAAGTGGTGTACAGTATGGCTCTGCTGTTGGGTGCAGTATCACTGCTGACTGTGTTTAACTGAACTGGAACAATCTCTCATTAAAAATGACCCTAATTGGCTTGTTAAACCTACCTATTACAAGTCTCAATTTCCTGACAGACACACGAGTCATTTTACGTGACCACCAACCCTGTAACGTTATGAATCAACAGCTCTTGGACAAAGGAAAGAGATTGGTAATGTAAAAGTCATAGTGACCTCAAGTTTACCGTCATTTTGTTTTTTAATTTCCTGTTCAGTTTCCTGTTTTTAAACCTAATTTACTGTAATTCAGTTTTTTTAGTTGCCGTGGCATATTAACACATCATAAGCCACCTGGGGGGGTGGGAGCTTTTGGGGGCCCCCAAACACTGGTGGGAGAAGGTCCTTTTAAGAAGTCACCAGTGCTGACCGCCACGGCTAATAACATTTAGAGGAAACACTGTTGTTCCCTCTGCCCGATGACCTTTTATTAGGTGGTAGAGCTCACGCTTCCTCGCTGTTTTTTTGTAGGTTGGTTGGTGATATGAAACACATTGTTGGAATCCAATACAACTAAAGAACAAAGAAGGCCCTCACACTATTTAAATCCCCCACAATTCACAGCTCTGTTGACAACGTTTTCAATCCGAAACGGATATTTTCGTCAGATCACCTGAGTGTTTTGTGAACATCCACCTCTGGGGAACGGCACCTCAGTACCTCCAGGCTCTGATCAGGCCCTACACCCAAACAAGGACATCCACCTCTGGGGAACGGCACCTCAGTACCTCCAGGCTCTGATCAGGCCCTACACCCAAACAAGGGCACTGCGTTCATCCACCTCTGGGGAACGGCACCTCAGTACCTCCAGGCCCTGATCAGGCCCTACACCCAAACAAGGGCACTGCGTTCATCCACCTCTGGGGAACGGCACCTCAGTACCTCCAGGCTCTGATCAGGCCCTACACCCAAACAAGGGCACTGCGTTCATCCACCTCTGGCCTGCTCGCCTCCCTACCACTGAGGAAGTACAGTTCCCGCTCAGCCCAGTCAAAACTGTTCGCTGCTCTGGCTCCCCAATGGTGGAACAAACTCCCTCACGACGCCAGGACAGCGGAGTCAATCACCACCTTCCGGAGACACCTGAAACCCCACCTCTTTAAGGAATACCTAGGATAGGATAAAGTAATCCTTCTCACCCCCCCCCTAAAAGATTTAGATGCACTATTGTAAAGTGGCTGTTCCACTGGATGTCATAAGGTGAATGCACCAATTTGTAAGTCGCTCTGGATAAGAGCGTCTGCTAAATGACTTAAATGTAAATGTAAATGTAAACATGACCACATGGTGGGTTCAAAAACAATGTGTATCTCTAATCATTTGATATCAAATGAGATGGGCAGGTGTAGTAGTTACAGACAATATATAAACTCAGCAACAACAACAAAAAAAAAAAGAAAACGACCCTTATCTTTCAAAGATAATTCGTAAAAATCCAAATAACTTCACAGATCTTCATTGTAAAGGGTTTAAACACTGTTTTCCCATTGCTTGTTCAATGAACCATAAACAATTAATGAACATGCACCTGTGGACCGTCTGGGACCTTATATCGGAGGGTGAGGGCTAGGGCCATTCCCCCCCCAGAAATGTACGGGAACTTGCAGGTGCCTTGGTAGGAGAGTGGGGTAACATCTCACAGCAATGACTGGCCACACCAGATACTGACTGTTACTTTTGACCCCCCTTTGTTCAGGGACACATTCCATTTCTGTTAGTCACATGTCTGTGGAACGTGTTCAGTTTGTCTCAGTTTGTCGAATCTTATGTTCATACAAATATTTGCACATGTTAAGTTTGCTGAAAATAAATGTTTCTTTTTTTGCTCAGTTTATTTACAAGCACCTACAGTATGTGTTTAACAGTGTGAGGGCCTTCTTGTTCTATACTGGTATTCTTCATTCGCTATATTTGATTAATATGTATTGTGTTATTAGGTGGTAAAGGTTACGACCCAGAGAATAAGGCTATATTTGATTAATATGTATTGTGTTATTAGGTGGTAAAGGTTACGACCCAGAGAAAATGGACTACACTGACTTTAAATCGTGGCTCCAGTGTTACTATGTGGAGGGGATGAAGTCTGTAAGAGATCACAACGGCAGAACTATGTGGTTCAAGGTGAGCACACACACACACACACACACACACACACACACACACACACACACACACACACACACACACACACACACACACACACACACACACACACACACACACCTTTTAGACATGTAATGTGATTGTTTTGTCTGGTTTCAGGGAGATCCAGGTCCCATGGCTCCTAAAGGTGAGGCACTAGCAGAGCCTAAAACAGAAGAGAGAACCCTCCCACAATCCAACAGTCTCTTACTCTAGTTAGTGGTTAACAAGGCCAGTCCTAGAGAACCCTCCCACAATCCAACAGTCTCTTACTCTAGTTAGTGGTTAACAAGGCCAGTCCTAGAGAACCCTCCCACAATCCAACAGTCTCTTACTCTAGTTAGTGGTTAACAAGGCCAGTCCTAGAGAACCCTCCCACAATCCAACAGTCTCTTACTCTAGTTAGTGGTTAACAAGGCCAGTCCTAGAGAACCCTCCCACAATCCAACAGTCTCTTACTCTAGTTAGTGGTTAACAAGGCCAGTCCTAGAGAACCCTCCCACAATCCAACAGTCTCTTACTCTAGTTAGTGGTTAACAAGGCCAGTCCTAGAGAACCCTCCCACAATCCAACAGTCTCTTACTCTAGTTAGTGGTTAACAAGGCCAGTCCTAGAGAACCCTCCCACAATCCTACAGTCTCTTACTCTAGTTAGTGGTTAACAAGGCCAGTCCTAGAGAACCCTCCCACAATCCAACAGTCTCTTACTCTAGTTAGTGGTTAACAAGGCCAGTCCTAGAGAACCCTCCCACAATCCAACAGTCTCTTACTCTAGTTAGTGGTTAACAAGGCCAGTCCTAGAGAACCCTCCCACAATCCAACAGTCTCTTACTCTAGTTAGTGGTTAACAAGGCCAGTCCTAGAGAACCCTCCCACAATCCAACAGTCTCTTACTCTAGTTAGTGGTTAACAAGGCCAGTCCTAGAGAACCCTCCCACAATCCAACAGTCTCTTACTCTAGTTAGTGGTTAACAAGGCCAGTCCTAGAGAACCCTCCCACAATCCAACAGTCTCTTACTCTAGTTAGTGGTTAACAAGGCCAGTCCTAGAGAACCCTCCCACAATCCAACAGTCTCTTACTCTAGTTAGTGGTTAACAAGGCCAGTCCTAGAGAACCCTCCCACAATCCAACAGTCTCTTACTCTAGTTAGTGGTTAACAAGGCCAGTCCTAAGAAACTGACTGGCGATATAGCATCAGTAATACCAGTTTAACTTGTCATGGCTGCAATCCCACTATCGGGATAAGTGTCATCAGCAACCGCTGAATAGCATAGCGCTACATACAATACATATTACTATACATTTTTATATTCAGGAAAACACAGTTTAGCCTTTTGTTAATCCACCTGTCGTGTCAGATTTTGAAATTATGCTTTACAGCGAAAGCAATCCAAGCGTTTGTGTAAGTTTATCGATCGCACAATAAAACATTAAGTACTATTAGTATCAGGTAGCTAGGTCACAAATCAAAAAGGCAATCAAATTAATCTTTTACCTTTGATGATCTTCGGATGTTTTCACTCACGAGACTCCCAGTTACACAACAAATGTTCCTTTTGTTCCATAAAGATTATTTTCATATCCAAAATACCTCTGTTTGTTTGGCACGTTATGTTCAGAAATCCACAGGAAAGAGAGAATTCCAAACAGTTTCCATAATGTCCACAGAAACATGTCAAACGTTTTTTATAAGCAAAACTCATGTGACCACTTAACGCAATGTTATCGTTCTGGCTCATTTTTCAAAATAAAAGCCTGAAACTTTGTCTGAAGACTGACACCTTGAGGAAGCGATAGGGAAAGGAATCTGGTTCATATTCCTTTAAATGGAGCAAAGTGAGGCTATGGAACATGGAGTTTTCAAAATAGAAGCCACTTCCTGTTTTGATTTTCCTCAGTGTTTCGCCTGCACAGACAATATTTTGACAGTTTTGGAAACTTTAGAGTGTTTTCTATCCAATACTAATAATAATATGCATATATTAGCGACTGAGGAGCTGGCCGTTTACAATGGGCACCTTTTCATCCATGCTACTCAATACTGCCCCTGCAGCCATAAAAAGTTAAATTCATTGGGTTGATCTCCTCTTCTCATCCGCTAGATGCCAAAACAAAGATGATCGTGAAGAAAGAGGATGACCATGATTATAAAGGGGGAAAAAAGGTGAGTTGGGATTGTTTCCCCAGCTACTTTAACTGTACAGTAAAAACATGAGCACGCCTCCCATTCTCATCCCTCATCAGGTAAAGAAGGCCCGCTCTGAGAGCACGATGAAGCCAAAATACACAAAGGAAACGGTGCAGGAAAAGGAAGTTCCTCAGAGACGGGCAGGAAGGAGGAAGTAAACATGACCTCAGCAGAAGAGCACCAGTACAGAGTCCAGTGAGATGAGAAGCTTTTTTGATAATTTGTCCTTCAACTTTGCCTGAATCATGTGATTTGTCATGATTTATGAATCCTCCATGTTCCAGCCCCACAGATGTGGAGTGGGACTAGAAGAATATTGTCAATTTTCATGCAGGAAACAAAAAATGATATATATTTTTTTGCTTTCAATCCAGAAGCTGCTAGGTAGAACAAGCAAGTAGCTGTTCGGAACAGAGCTATTACTGAACGGGGCCATTTTAAAAATAAAACTGTCTATGTGTTGTTCTATGCAAGAGAAATCCCCTTTTTGTACTTTTTGTAATAAACAACATCTGACATCATTTTGGTGTGCTTTGCTTTGAGTGCTGTGTGACGCAAACGAATATTGAGAGCTGTTTTAAAGTATATAAATCCTTCATTTATTTATTTCAACAACATCCACAAAACTCAATTTGAAATATATAGGAAAAAAATGCATGGGGTCCCGTTTTAAAATGACATGCAGCTTAAAGCCTTCATAAACACTACATTAAATGTTACATATCAGCTGTCGTGCTTTATAAAGGGTTGTTAAATGTGGCATAACTGACACCTCCATTAAGGATTAATAGCCTTTCATGCATTTGGTACAGCAGTGGTCCTTCTGTAGCTCAGTTGGTAGAGCATGGCGCTTGTAACGCCAGGGTAGTGGGTTCGATTCCCGGGACCACCCATACGTAGAATGTATGCACACATGACTGTAAGTCGCTTTGGATAAAAAGCGTCTGCTAAATGGCATATATTATTATTATTATATTATAATAGCCTTTCATGCATTTGGTACAGCATTGCAACGGCAGGATATTGGGTTTAATTCCCGGGACCAGCCATGCGTAAACATTTATTCATGCATGAATCGTTTTGGATAAAAAGCTTCTGCTAAAACGTTTCTAGAAAGGCCCAACCCCGTTCCCTCTGGTGTACAGTCAACAAGGCCCAACCTCTTTCCCTCTGGTGTACAGTCAACAAGGCCCAACCCCTTTCCCTCTGGTGTACAGTCAACAAGGCCCAACCCCTTTCCCTCTGGTGCACAGTCAACAAGGCCCAACCCCTTTCCCTCTGGTGTACAGTCAACAAGGCCCAACCCCTTTCCCTCTGGTGTACAGTCAACAAGGCCCAACCCCTTTCCCTCTGGTGTACAGTCAACAAGGCCCAACCCCTTTCCCTCTGGTGTACAGTCAACAAGGCCCAACCCCTTTCCCTCTGGTGTACAGTCAACAAGGCCCAACCCCTTTCCCTCTGGTGTACAGTCAACAAGGCCCAACCCCTTTCCCTCTGGTGTACAGTCAACAAGGCCCAACCCCTTTCCCTCTGGTGTACAGTCAACAAGGCCCAACCCCTTTCCCTCTGGTGTACAGTCAACAAGGCCCAACCCCTTTCCCTCTGGTGTACAGTCAACAAGGCCCAACCCCTTTCCCTCTGGTGTACAGTCAACAAGGCCCAACCACTTTCCCTCTGGTGTACAGTCAACAAGGCCCAACCCCTTTCCCTCTGGTGTACAGTCAACAAGGCCCAACCTCTTTCCCTCTGGTGTACAGTCAACAAGGCCCAACCCCTTTCCCTCTGGTGTACAGTCAACAAGGCCCAACCCCTTTCCCTCTGGTGTACAGTCAACAAGGCCCAACCCCTTTCCCTCTGGTGTACAGTCAACAAGGCCCAACCCCTTTCCCTCTGGTGTACAGTCAACAAGGCCCAACCTCTTTCCCTCTGGTGTACAGTCAACAAGGCCCAACCTCTTTCCCTCTGGTGTACAGTCAACAAGGCCCAACCCCTTTCCCTCTGGTGTACAGTCAACAAGGCCCAACCTCTTTCCCTCTGGTGTACAGTCAACAAGGCCCAACCCCTTTCCCTCTGGTGTACAGTCAACAAGGCCCAACCCCTTTCCCTCTGGTGTACAGTCAACAAGGCCCAACCTCTTTCCCTCTGGTGTACAGTCAACAAGGCCCAACCCCTTTCCCTCTGGTGTACAGTCAACAAGGCCCAACCACTTTCCCTCTGGTGTACAGTCAACAAGGCCCAACCCCTTTCCCTCTGGTGTACAGTCAACAAGGCCCAACCACTTTCCCTCTGGTGTACAGTCAACAAGGCCCAACCCCTTTCCCTCTGGTGTACAGTCAACAAGGCCCAACCCCTTTCCCTCTGGTGTACAGTCAACAAGGCCCAACCCCTTTCCCTCTGGTGTACAGTCAACAAGGCCCAACCCCTTTCCCTCTGGTGTACAGTCAACAAGGCCCAACCCCTTTCCCTCTGGTGTACAGTCAACAAGGCCCAACCACTTTCCCTCTGGTGTACAGTCATCAAGGCCCAACCCCTTTCCCTCTGGTGTACAGTCAACAAGGCCCAACCCCTTTCCCTCTGGTGTACAGTCAACAAGGCCCAACCCCTTTCCCTCTGGTGTACAGTCAACAAGGCCCAACCCCTTTCCCTCTGGTGTACAGTCAACAAGGCCCAACCCCTTTCCCTCTGGTGTACAGTCAACAAGGCCCAACCTCTTTCCCTCTGGTGTACAGTCAACAAGGCCCAACCTCTTTCCCTCTGGTGTACAGTCAACAAGGCCCAACCCCTTTCCCTCTGGTGTACAGTCAACAAGGCCCAACCCCTTTCCCTCTGGTGTACAGTCAACAAGGCCCAACCCCTTTCCCTCTGGTGTACAGTCAACAAGGCCCAACCTCTTTCCCTCTGGTGTACAGTCAACAAGGCCCAACCCCTTTCCCTCTGGTGTACAGTCAACAAGGCCCAACCCCTTTCCCTCTGGTGTACAGTCAACAGGGCCCAACCTCTTTCCCTCTGGTGTACAGTCAACAAGGCCCAACCCCTTTCCCTCTGGTGTACAGTCAACAAGGCCCAACCCCTTTCCCTCTGGTGTACAGTCAACAAGGCCCAACCCCTTTCCCTCTGGTGTACAGTCAACAGGGCCCAACCTCTTTCCCTCTGGTGTACAGTCAACAAGGCCCAACCCCTTTCCCTCTGGTGTACAGTCAACAAGGCCCAACCCCTTTCCCTCTGGTGTACAGTCAACAAGGCCCAACCCCTTTCCCTCTGGTGTACAGTCAACAAGGCCCAACCCCTTTCCCTCTGGTGTACAGTCAACAAGGCCCAACCCCTTTCCCTCTGGTGTACAGTCAACAAGGCCCAACCCCTTTCCCTCTGGTGTACAGTCAACAAGGCCCAACCCCTTTCCCTCTGGTGTACAGTCAACAAGGCCCAACCCCTTTCCCTCTGGTGTACAGTCAACAAGGCCCAACCCCTTTCCCTCTGGTGTACAGTCAACAAGGCCCAACCCCTTTCCCTCTGGTGTACAGTCAACAAGGCCCAACCTCTTTCCCTCTGGTGTACAGTCAACAAGGCCCAACCCCTTTCCCTCTGGTGTACAGTCAACAAGGCCCAACCCCTTTCCCTCTGGTGTACAGTCAACAAGGCCCAACCCCTTTCCCTCTGGTGTACAGTCAACATTGGACCTGACCTCAACTTCCACCAAAATGCTGCAGGACGACACTAAAGTGCAGTTATGCAGAACATGTTGGCCTTTTGTTCAGCCCACATCTGTTTTTTTCCACAAATTCCCTTTTCTTTGGATATGTAGTCCATATACAGTGATATGTATTCTATATACAGTGATATGTAGTCCATATACAGTGATATGTATTCTATATACAGTGATATGTAGTCCATATACAGTGATATGTATTCCATATACAGTGATATGTATTCCATATACAGTGATATGTATTCCATATACAGTGTTATTCCATATACAGTGATATGTAGTCCATATACAGTGATATGTATTCCATATACAGTGATGTGTATTCCATATACAGTGTTATTCCATATACAGTGTTATTCCATATACAGTGATAAGTATTCCATATACAGTGATATGTATTCCATATACAGTGATATGTATTCCATATACAGTGATATGTAGTCCATATACAGTGATATGTATTCCATATACAGTGATATGTATTCCATATACAGTGATATGTATTCCATATACAGTGATATGTAGTCCATATACAGTGATATGTATTCCATATACAGTGATACGTAGTCCATATACAGTGATATGTAGTCCATATACAGTGATATGTATTCCATATACAGTGATATGTAGTCCATATACAGTGATATGTAGTCCATATACAGTGATATGTATTCCATATACAGTGATATGTATTCCATATACAGTGATATGTATTCCATATACAGTGATATGTATTCCATATACAGTGATTTGCATTGGGGGCATTGATATGTATTCCATATACAGTGATATGTAGTCCATATACAGTGATATGTAGTCCATATACAGTGATATGTATTCCATATACAGTGATATGTATTCCATATACAGTGATATGTAGTCCATATACAGTGATATGTAGTCCATATACAGTGATATGTAGTCCATATACAGTGATATGTAGTCCATATACAGTGATATGTATTCCATATACAGTGATATGTATTCCATATACAGTGATATGTAGTCCATATACAGTGATATGTAGTCCATATACAGTGATATGTATTCCATATACAGTGATATGTATTCCATATACAGTGATATGTATTCCATATACAGTGATATGTATTCCATATACAGTGATTTGCATTGGGGGCATTGATATGACCTAGGAAATAAATTGTAAAACCCTCAAAGATCGGACACTTTTTTTCTTCCATTTCCTCCTAAAATAACAACCCAACTCTAACTGTCTGTAGCTCAGGACCCAACTCTAACTGTCTGTAGCTCAGGACCCAAATCTAACTGCCTGTAGCTCAGGACCCAACTCTAACTGTCTGTAGGTCAGGACCCAACTCTAACTGTCTGTAGCTCAGGACCCAACTCTAACTGTCTGTAGCTCAGGACCCAACTCTAACTGTCTGTAGCTCAGGACCCAAATCTAACTGTCTGTAGCTCAGGACCCAAATCTAACTGCCTGTAGCTCAGGACCCAAATCTAACTGTCTGTAGCTCAGGACCCAAATCTAACTGCCTGTAGCTCAGGACCCAAATCTAACTGCCTGTAGCTCAGGACCCAAATCTAACTGTCTGTAGCTCAGGACGCAAATCTAACTGCCTGTAGCTCAGGACCCAACTCTAACTGTCTGTAGCTCAGGACCCAAATCTAACTGCCTGTAGCTCAGGACCCAACTCTAACTGTCTGTAGCTCAGGACCCAAATCTAACTGCCTGTAGCTCAGGACCCAAATCTAACTGTCTGTAGCTCAGGACCCAAATCTAACTGCCTGTAGCTCAGGACCCAAATCTAACTGCCTGTAGCTCAGGACCCAAATCTAACTGTCTGTAGCTCAGGACGCAAATCTAACTGCCTGTAGCTCAGGACCCAACTCTAACTGTCTGTAGCTCAGGACCCAAATCTAACTGCCTGTAGCTCAGGACCCAAATCTAACTGTCTGTAGCTCAGGACCCAAATCTAACTGTCTGTAGCTCAGGACCCAAATCTAACTGCCTGTAGCTCAGGACCCAAATCTAACTGCCTGTAGCTCAGGACCCAACTCTAACTGCCTGTAGCTCAGGACCCAACTCTAACTGCCTGTAGCTCAGGACCCAAATCTAACTGCCTGTAGCTCAGGACCCAAATCTAACTGCCTGTAGCTCAGGACCCAACTCTAACTGTCTGTAGCTCAGGACCCAAATCTAACTGCCTGTAGCTCAGGACCCAAATCTAACTGCCTGTAGCTCAGGACCCAACTCTAACTGTCTGTAGCTCAGGACCCAAATCTAACTGCCTGTATCTCAGGACCCAAATCGAACTGTCTGTAGCTCAGGAACCAAATCTAACTGCCTGTATCTCAGGACCCAACTCTAACTGTCTGTAGCTCAGGAACCAAATCTAACTGCCTGTAGCTCAGGACCTGAAATAGCAACCCAAATCTAACTGCCTGTAGCTCAGGACCTGAAATAACAACCCAACTCTAACTGCCTGTAGCTCAGGACCTGAAATAACAACCCAACTCTAACTGCCTGTAGCTCAGGACCCAAATCTAATTAGAGAGCATAAAGTAGACGGCTATAGTAAACGATTTTTAAAATATTTTTTTTTTAGGTATGATGGACAACTGACATAACGGGTGACTTGGATGCATTAGGGACTCTGAACGACATCGGAGGAACCGATGAAACAGACAGTATTCTGTATCAACGGTTTTCCAAACACTCCAAGGACAGAGAATTTAAACGTCCCGACAACTCCCCCCGGGAACCTCAACCCACACTCCAAGGACAGAGAATTTAAACGTCCCGACAACTCCCCCCGGGAACCTCAACCCACACTCCAAGGACAGAGAATTTAAACGTCCCGACAACTCCCCCCGGGAACCTCAACCCACACTCCAAGGACAGAGAATTTAAACGTCCCGACAACTCCCCCCGGGAACCTCAACCCACACTCCAAGGACAGAGAATTTAAACGTCCCGACAACTCCCCCCGGGAACCTCAACCCACACTCCAAGGACAGAGAATTTAAACGTCCCGACAACTCCCCCCGGGAACCTCAACCCACACTCCAAGGACAGAGAATTTAAACGTCCCGACAACTCCCCCCGGGAACCTCAACCCACTCGCTACACATTCCATGCCCCAACAACCAACACACAACTGTGGCCCAAGTGCATTGCGCAGAATCACCCCGGCCCAAGAAGGGCTACAGGGCTGAAAATGTACGGATTCAAGAACTGACGCTCAATGTATGTACATGTTTATAATCCACATAGTGTGAATATTGTTTCCCATAAAGTTAATAACCCCCTAAACCGAAATATGAAATTACCTTTAGGATCTCTTACCACCCTATTACTTTGTGGTTCTAATCTCCCTCTTTCAAAATCGCCCCAGTGACCAAATCTCTACCATTCCCGATCCTTCCCATGTATTTGAACCCTAAACCTCCCACAATAACTATTGTCTATTGTTAGTCTCCGTGACCTTACTGACACTATCCTCGTTTAAAACAGATGGAAATACATTGTTGGCTACAGTTTTCATGTCTTTCATTATGCAGACATTTGTTTTATTAGCCTATATTTCTCATTGTGAATACGGTTGTCACCCCCCTCGGAGGCTTGGTGCAGAGAAAAAGATATCCTGTATGCAACATCCTGTATATTTGGTTTAGAGAGCAAAGGCAGTGAATTCAAACAACAGGAGGGGATGTCGAGACATTTAGTCTACAACCTGGGGGGGGGGCCCCGGGCGCTGATTAGAGATATCAATGTTTAACCCTGGGGGGGGGGCCCCGGGCGCTGATTAGAGATATCAATGTTTAACCGCTGATTAGAGATATCAATGTTTAACCCCGGGGGGCCCCGGCGCTGATTAGAGATATCAATGTTTAACCCCGGGGGGGCCCGGGCGCTGATTAGAGATATCAATGTTTAACCCCGGGGGGCCGGGGGACTGGTTAGAGATATCAATGTTTAACCCTGGGGTGGGGGGGGACTGGTTAGAGATATCAATGTTTAACCCTGGGGTGGGGGGACTGGTTAGAGATATCAATGTTTAACCCTGGGGTGGGGGGGGGACTGGTTAGAGATATCAATGTTTAACCCTGGGGTGGGGGGTGGGGGGCGGGGACTGGTTAGAGATAACAATGTTTAACCCTGGGGTGGGGGGGGCCGGGGACTGGTTGGAGATATCAATGTTTAACCCTGGGGGGTCGGCAGATATCTGGACATGCCGTATGCATGATAGTGCACCTTGGTTTCAAACGATTCTCTACAGATGAATGGGGCGACATGCTTGGGCCCCTGTTGAACACACACACCCCCTTTTGTTTTTGAAACGCACACACACACCTGCTGCTCCGTTACACACACCTGCTGCTCCGTTACACACACACCTGCTGCTCCGTCACACACACACACCTGCTGCTCCGTCACACACACACCTGCTGCTCCGTCACACACACACACCTGCTGCTCCGTTACACACACACCTGCTGCTCCGTCACACACACACACCTGCTGCTCCGTTACACACACACCTGCTGCTCCGTCACACACACCTGCTGCTCCGTCACACACACCTGCTGCTCCGTCACACACACACCTGCTGCTCCGTCACACACACACACCTGCTGCTCCGTCACACACACACCTGCTGCTCCGTCACACACACACCTGCTGCTCCGTTACACACACACCTGCTGCTCCGTCACACACACCTGCTGCTCCGTCACACACACCTGCTGCTCCGTCACACACACACACCTGCTGCTCCGTCACACACACACACCTGCTGCTCCGTTACACACACACCTGCTGCTCCGTCACACACACCTGCTGCTCCGTCACACACACCTGCTGCTCCGTCACACACACACCTGCTGCTCCGTCACACCCTGATTTTCCTTATCTTTGTTTGTTGTTGTTCGCGACAGACCGGGGTTATGGATGGAAAGGACATTTTCCTATCGTTAAAGGGTGAGATACTATTTTAAAACCATTGATTTAATATAAAGCGTGAGATACTGTTTTAAAACCATTGATTTAATTCCAAAATATTTAGTACAAACTTTTTAAAGACATGTTAGAATTAATTACCAAATTGTACTAATATTTAAACATGCATCATTAGTGTTTTATGTAAAAACATTGGAGGCCTGCAGTTGGAGGCCTGCAGTTGGAGGCCTGCAGTTGGAGGCCTACAATGTTTATAACATACCATTGTAGGAAAGACTATAAAATAATACATGTTTTTTTTCAGACATTACATTTCTCTGCGACAGACCCTGGCGTGAGAGAAAAGACAGCTTCCCCTTTCGTTAAAGGGTGAGATATTGTGTATTCTATAATAATTTAAGGTCCATAAATATTTAAACTAGTGTATATCATGGGTAACTCCCATTATCATGGTTAATTGATTAATTGATTAATTAATTGGTTAATTGATAGGTGTTCCCTTCTGTGGATCTAAACTATGTTGACATAATCTAAATGAATGCAGTGACCACTTCATTAAAAACTATAGATGCATTTGACCGTAGACCATTTTGTTTTATAATGGTTACATGTTCACTACACACCCTGTGATGTGTTGGCTCTCTATGTATGTACATGTTTATAATCCACATAGTGTGAATATTGTTTTCCATAATGTTAATAACCCCCTAAACCGAAATATGAAATTACATTCCCCTATCGTTAAATCGTGATATACATTTTTAAAACCAGTGATTTTAATTCAAAATATTTAGTACATACATTTTAACACATGTTATAATCCAAAATGTTTACTATTTCTTACAGATAAAGGGTCCGGTTAGCCCTGACCATTATCCGTTTCCAATTCACCATCGCAAAGACGCTTGCCCGATCCATCATAACTCCGTAAGTTTTCCCTCCATGTGTAGATCAACCGTCCTGCCTGTAAATCCTGGGTACATCATTAATTAATAAGATGTGTAGAAAACTGTTTAGCCATAGTTAAAAGGCCTTTCATAAAGAGCCTGTCCTGATTGCCTGTGCCACATATTTAACACTTTACTGTGGTCTTTTTAAAAGTCAAATATGTGTGTAAAGTGTACATGTTTGCTTCACTGTAGATTTGTTTAAGACCTCCTAGAAACACCTAATTTCATCTAATTTTATCCCACAGCATTAATTAATAAGCTGTGTAGAAGCTGTTTAGCCATAAGTAAAGGCCTTTCATAAAGTGGCTGTCATGATGAATCTGAAATGACCTTTAGGATCTTTTCTTTGGGGTTCTAATCTCCCCAGGTGAACATGCACTGAAAATCCTTAGGCTGGAGCCATCTGGAAGCTCTGTGCCTGTACATATAAGGAGAACCAAATAGGAAACTAGGCTGAGAAACATTATTTAGATGGCTGTTTTTATTGTTGTTGAAAGCTTGAAATGGACACAATGCCAAGGGACCTTGTTTCTAACACACACACACACACACACACACACACACACACACACACACACACACACACACACACACACACACACCTGCTTCATAGATAACCATAAGGACAATACAACTGGGGGTGGGAGGCCATACTCTTTCAAAGGTTCAAACACATAACCCCCCCCCCAGTTCAACCAGGCCCCTAGACATCAATCACCATGACAACTTCAAAGGATGCAATATAGATATAAAATAACACACACCCTCTAACACGTGACCACAGGAACAGGATGTCCTGGCCGGAGGCCCATATTTGGACATGTACACGTCATCATGGACACAGGGTCAAAAATCAACATTTTGACCCGTGCCGTCTACTTTATTCTCTCTCTAACTGCCTGTAGCTCAGGACCTGAAATAACAACCCAAATCTAACTGTCTGTAGCTCAGGACCTGAAATAACAACCCAAATCTAACTGCCTGTAGCTCAGGACCTGAAATAGAAACCCAACTCCTCTAACTGCCTGTAGCTCAGGACCTGAAATAACAACCCAAATCTAACTGCCTGTAGCTCAGGACCCAAATCTAACTGCCTGTAGCTCAGGACCCAACTCTAACTGCCTGTAGCTCAGGACCTGAAATAACAACCCAACTCCTCTAACTGCCTGTAGCTCAGGACCTGAAATAACAACCCAACTCCTCTAACTGCCTGTAGCTCAGGACCTGAAATAACAACCCAACTCCTCTAACTGCCTGTAGCTCAGGACCTAAAATAACAACCCAACTCTAACTGCCTGTAGCTCAGGACCTGAAATAACAACCCAACTCTAACTGCCTGTAGCTCAGGACCTGAAATAACAACCCAACTCCTCTAACTGCCTGTAGCTCAGGACCTGAAATAACAACCCAACTCTAACTGCCTGTAGCTCAGGACCTGAAATAACAACCCAACTCTAACTGCCTGTAGCTCAGGACCCAAATCTAACTGCCTGTAGCTCAGGACCCAACTCTAACTGCCTGTAGCTCAGGACCCAACTCTAACTGCCTGTAGCTCAGGACCCAAATCTAACTGCCTGTAGCTCAGGACCCAACTCTAACTGCCTGTAGCTCAGGACCCAACTCTAACTGCCTGTAGCTCAGGACCCAACTCTAACTGCCTGTAGCTCAGGACCCAACTCTACTGTCTGTAGCTCAGGACCCAACTCTAACTGCCTGTAGCTCAGGACCCAAATCTAACTGCCTGTAGCTCAGGACCCAAATCTAACTGTCTGTAGCTCAGGACCCACATCTAACTGCCTGTAGCTCAGGACCCAAATCTAACTGCCTGTAGCTCAGGACCCAAATCTAACTGCCTGTAGCTCAGGACCCAAATCTAACTGCCTGTAGCTCAGGACCCAAATCTAACTGCCTGTAGCTCAGGACCTGAAATAAGGATATGCATATTCTTGATGCCATTTGAAAGGAAACACTTTGAAGTTTGTGGAAATGTGAAATTAATGTAAGAGAATATAACACATTAGATCTGGTAAAAGATAATACAAAGATAAAAAGTCATGCCCCCCTAGTCTTTGAAATGCTGGAGGCCAATATTTGATTTAGGAATTAGGCGCAATTTAGATTTTGGCCACTAGACGGCAGCAGTGTATGTGCAACGTTTTAGACTGATCCAATGAACCATTGCATTTCTGTTCAAAATGTTGTATCAGGTCTGCCCAAATATGCCTAACTGGTTTATTAATACATTTTCAAGTTCATAATTGTGCCACTCTCCTCAAACAATAGCATGGTATTCTTTCAGTGTAATAGCTACTGTAAATTGGACAGTGCAGTTAGACTAACAAGAATTTAAGCTTTCTGCCAAAATCCGATATGTCTATGTCCTGGGAAATGTTCTTGTTACTTACAACCTCATGCTAATCACGTTAGCTCAACCGTCGGGGGGGGTGTCACCGATCCTGTAGAGGTGTAGAGGTTAATGCAAATGTCACTGAAATATGAACACATTTGTATCATTGTAAATGTTTAGACTCTGGGAGTACTTTTTTAGTGTTGCTGACAAGACGCTGATCATGTGACAGGTTTACAAATCAAATGCCCACTTGTGCTTCCACTGGACCGCGAAAAACAAGTTCACCTTTATTGTCATTTAGATTAGTTTGTTGCTAGATTACATACTGTAGCTACCTCAACCAATGTCTGTCATTTCACAACAATTGCTAGCTAGCAGGCTCAGGTTAAATACACATCCACCTAGATACAGCAACGGCTCATAGTCACGTCACGAGATTTGTAAATGAAAGAGGAATATAATACTATGAATCGAAAGGAGTTTCCCATCTCCCCACTTCTGGCACAGCACAGACCTTATCCAGATGGTGAGACAAAGGCATTGCCTAACAGACCTGTTAACTTTCTTTGTTGTTACTTTTAAGGTTGGAACCAACATGCACCACCTCCAGCAGGAAGAGAGGCAAGAACCATTCGTCTCCCAGCTCAGGGACCAGCTACACTATTCACAGCCCTGTGTAATGTTCAATGTAAGAGAGGCAAGAACCATTCGTCTCCCAGCTCAGGGACCAGCTACACTATTCACAGCCCTGTGTAATGTTCAATGTAAGAGAGGCAAGAACCATTCGTCTCCCAGCTCAGGGACCAGCTACACTATTCACAGCCCTGTGTAATGTTCAATGTAAGAGAGACCAGAACCATTCGTCTCCCAGCTCAGGGACCAGCTACACTATTCACAGCCCTGTGTAATGTTCAATGTAAGAGAGGCAAGAACCATTCGTCTCCCAGCTCAGGGACCAGCTACACTATTCACAGCCCTGTGTAATGTTCAATGTAAGAGAGACCAGAACCATTCGTCTCCCAGCTCAGGGACCAGCTACACTATTCACAGCCCTGTGTAATGTTCAATGTAAGAGAGGCAAGAACCATTCGTCTCCCAGCTCAGGGACAAGTTACACTATTCACAGCCCTGTGTAAGGTTCAATGTAAGAGAGACCAGAACCATTCATCTCCCAGCTCAGGGACCAGCTACACTATTCACAGCCCTGTGTAATGTTCTATATAAGAGAGGTAAGGGACCAGCTACACTATTCACAGCCCTGTGTAATGTTCTATATAAGAGAGGTAAGGGACCAGCTACACTATTCACAGCCCTGTGTAATGTTCTATATAAGAGAGGTAAGAGACCAGCTACACTATTCACAGCCCTGTGTAATGTTCTATATAAGAGAGGTAAGGGACCAGCTACACTATTCACAGCCCTGTGTAATGTTCTATATAAGAGAGGTAAGGGACCAGCTACACTATTCACAGCCCTGTGTAATGTTCTATATAAGAGAGGTAAGGGACCAGCCGACACTATTCACAGCCCTGTGTAATGTTCTATATAAGAGAGGTAAGGGACCAGCTACACTATTCACAGCCCTGTGTAATGTTCTATATAAGAGAGGTAAGGGACCAGCTACACTATTCACAGCCCTGTGTAATGTTCTATATAAGAGAGGTAAGGGACCAGCCACACTATTCACAGCCCTGTGTAATGTTCTATATAAGAGAGGTAAGGGACCAGCCACACTATTCACAGCCCTGTGTAATGTTCTATATAAGAGAGGTAAGGGACCAGCTACACTATTCACAGCCCTGTGTAATGTTCTATATAAGAGAGGTAAGGGACCAGCTACACTATTCACAGCCCTGTGTAATGTTCTATATAAGAGAGGTAAGGGACCAGCTACACTATTCACAGCCCTGTGTAATGTTCTATATAAGAGAGGTAAGGGACCAGCTACACTATTCACAGCCCTGTGTAATGTTCTATATAAGAGAGGTAAGGGACCAGCTACACTATTCACAGCCCTGTGTAATGTTCTATATAAGAGAGGTAAGGGACCAGCCACACTATTCACAGCCCTGTGTAATGTTCTATATAAGAGAGGTAAGGGACCAGCCACACTATTCACAGCCCTGTGTAATGTTCTATATAAGAGAGGTAAGGGACCAGCTACACTATTCACAGCCCTGTGTAATGTTCTATATAAGAGAGGTAAGGGACCAGCTACACTATTCACAGCCCTGTGTAATGTTCTATATAAGAGAGGTAAGGGACCAGCTACACTATTCACAGCCCTGTGTAATGTTCTATATAAGAGAGGTAAGGGACCAGCTACACTATTCACAGCCCTGTGTAATGTTCTATATAAGAGAGGTAAGGGACCAGCTACACTATTCACAGCCCTGTGTAATGTTCTATATAAGAGAGGTAAGAGACCAGCTACACTATTCACAGCCCTGTGTAATGTTCTATATAAGAGAGGTAAGGGACCAGCTACACTATTCACAGCCCCGTGTAATGTTCTATATAAGAGAGGTAAGGGACCAGCTACACTATTCACAGCCCTGTGTAATGTTCTATATAAGAGAGGTAAGGGACCAGCTACACTATTCACAGCCCTGTGTAATGTTCTATATAAGAGAGGTAAGGGACCAGCTACACTATTCACAGCCCTGTGTAATGTTCTATATAAGACAGGTAAGGGACCAGCTACACTATTCACAGCCCTGTGTAATGTTCTATATAAGAGAGGTAAGGGACCAGCTCAGGGACCAGCTACACTATTCACAGCCCTGTGTAATGTTCTATATAAGAGAGGTAAGGGACCAGCTCAGAGACCAGCTACACTATTCACAGCCCTGTGTAATGTTCTATATAAGAGAGGTAAGGGACCAGCTACACTATTCACAGCCCTGTGTAATGTTCTATATAAGAGAGGTAAGGGACCAGCTACACTATTCACAGCCCTGTGTAATGTTCTATATAAGAGAGGTAAGGGACCAGCCACACTATTCACAGCCCTGTGTAATGTTCTATATAAGAGAGGTAAGGGACCAGCTACACTATTCACAGCCCTGTGTAATGTTCTATATAAGAGAGGTAAGGGACCAGCTACACTATTCACAGCCCAGTGTAATGTTCTATATAAGAGAGGTAAGGGACCAGCTACACTATTCACAGCCCTGTGTAATGTTCTATATAAGAGAGGTAAGGGACCAGCTACACTATTCACAGCCCTGTGTAATGTTCTATATAAGAGAGGTAAGGGACCAGCTACACTATTCACAGCCCTGTGTAATGTTCTATATAAGAGAGGTAAGAGTCCAGCTACACTATTCACAGCCCTGTGTAATGTTCTATATAAGAGAGAGGTAAGGGACCAGCCACACTATTCACAGCCCTGTGTAATGTTCTATATAAGAGAGGTAAGGGACCAGCTACACTATTCACAGCCCTGTGTAATGTTCTATATAAGAGAGGTAAGGGACCAGCTACACTATTCACAGCCCTGTGTAATGTTCTATATAAAAGAGAGGTAAGGGACCAGCCACACTATTCACAGCCCTGTGTAATGTTCAATGTAATTACATTGCTGGACTTTATGAAACGTAATGTTTTTGTATTGGTTTAAAAATGTACAAATTAAAGAAAATGTATGGTTTAAACATGTTAATGTTTGTTTTAGCTGTTAGTGATAATTCCCTAAGTTTACACAATTAAGCCTTTATGAATGACCGAAGGTGTCTCACTTTAAATTAAGTAGAGTATCATGTGATAGTCTTTATAGATCTTATGAATGACCGAAGGTGTCTCACTTTAAATTAAGTAGAGTATCATGTGATAGTCTTTATAGATCTTATGAATTACCGAAGGTGTCTCACTTTAAATTAAGTAGAGTATCATGTGATAGTCTTTATAGATCTTATGAATGACCGAAGGTGTCTCACTTTAAATTAAGTAGAGTATCATGTGATAGTCTTTATAGATCTTATGAATGACCGAAGGTGTCTGATATTAAATTAAGTAGAGCATCATGTGATAGTCTTTATAGATCTTATGAATGACCGAAGGTGTCTCACTTTAAATTAAGTAGAGCATCATGTGATAGTCTTTATAGATCTTATGAATGACCGAAGGTGTCTGATATTAAATTAAGTAGAGCATCATGTGATAGTCTTTATAGATCTTATGAATGACCGAAGGTGTCTCACTTTAAATTAAGTAGAGCATCATGTGATAGTCTTTATAGATCTTATGAATGACCGAAGGTGTCTCACTTTAAATTAAGTAGAGCATCATGTGATAGTCTTTATAGATCTTATGAATGACGGAAGGTGTCTGATATTAAATTAAGTATTACAGGACACGACATAAAGTGTCAAAAGGTTATTAACGTTCTGACGATTTATGAAGGTTCTCTGAGGATCCACAGGTTACTGTAGGGTGTGACGGGTATTTAAATGGGTTGAAGGACCTGTGTGTGTGTGTGTGTGTGTGTGTGTGTGTGTGTCACAACCAAGATGATTTGGAGTAGTTCAACCTGAGGGCTTTCATCAAGGCTAGGGGCTTTCATCAAGGTTAGGGCTTTCATCAAGGTTAGGGGCTTCATCAAGGTTAGGGGCTTCATCAAGGTTAGGGCTTTCATCAAGGTTAGGGCTTTCATCAAGGTTGGGGGCTTTCATCAAGGTTAGGGCTTCATCAAGGTTAGGGGCTTCATCAAGGTTAGGGCTTTCATCAAGGTTAGGGGCTTCATCAAGGTTAGGGGCTTCATCAAGGTTAGGGGCTTCATCAAGGTTAGGGCTTCATCAAGGTTAGGGGCTTCATCAAGGTTAGGGGCTTCATCAAGGTTAGGGGCTTTCATCAAGGTTAGGGGCTTCATCAAGGTTAGGGGCTTTCATCAAGGTTAGGGGCTTCATCAAGGTTAGGGGCTTTCATCAAGGTTAGGGCTTCATCAAGGTTAGGGGCTTTCATCAAGGTTAGGGGCTTTCATCAAGGTTAGGGGCTTTCATCAAGGTCAGGGGCTTTCATCAAGGTTAGGGGCTTTCATCAAGGTTAGGGCTTTCATCAAGGTCAGGGGCTTTCATCAAGGTTAAGGGCTTCATCAAGGTTAGGGGCTTTCATCAAGGTTAAGGGCTTCATCAAGGTTAGGGGCTTTCATCAAGTTTAGGGACTTCATCAAGGTTGGGGGCTTCATCAAGGTTAGGGCTTTCATCAAGGTTAGGGGCTTTCATCAAGGTCAGGGGCTTTCATCAAGGTCAGGGGCTTTCATCAAGGTTAGGGCTTTCATCAAGGTTAGGGGCTTCATCAAGGTTAGGGGCTTTCATCAAGGTTAAGAGCTTCATCAAGGTTAGGGGCTTTCATCAAGTTTAGGGACTTCATCAAGGTTAGGGGCTTCATCAAGGTTAGGGGCGTTCATCAAGGTTAGGGCGTTCATCAAGGTTAGGGGCTTCATCAAGGTTAGGGGCTTCATCAAGGTTAGGGGCTTCATCAAGGTTAGTGTTTCTGTAGGTTGGGGGGCTTTCATCAAGGTCAGTGTTTCTGTAGGTTGGGGGCTTTCATCAAGGTGTTTCTTTAAGTTGGGGGCTTTCATCAAGGTTAGTGTTTCTTTAGGTTGGGGGCTTTCATCAAGGTTAGTGTTTCTTTAGGTTGGGGGCTTTCATCAAGGTTAGTGTTTCTGTAGGTTGGGGGCTTTCATCAAGGTTAGTGTTTCTGTAGGTTGGGGGCTTTCATCAAGGTTAGTGTTTCTGTAGGTTGGGGGCTTTCATCAAGGTCAGTGTTTCTGTAGGTTGGGGGCTTTCATCAAGGTTAGTGTTTCTATAGGTTGGGGGCTTCATCAAGGTTAGTGTTTCTATAGGTTGGGGGCTTCATCAAGGTTAGTGTTTCTTTAGGTTGGGGGCTTTCATCAAGGTTAGTGTTTCTTTAGGTTGGGGGCTTTCATCAAGGTTAGTGTTTCTGTAGGTTGGGGGCTTCATCAAGGTTAGTGTTTCTGTAGGTTGGGGGCTTTCATCAAGGTTAGTGTTTCTGTAGGTTGGGGGCTTCATCAAGGTTAGTGTTTCTATAGGTTGGGGGCTTTCATCAAGGTTAGTGTTTCTTTAGGTTGGGGGCTTTCATCAAGGTTAGTGTTTCTTTAGGTTGGGGGCTTCATCAAGGTTAGTGTTTCTATAGGTTGGGGGCTTTATTCAAAGTTAGTGTTTCTTTAGGTTGGGGGCTTTTATCAAGGTTAGGGGCTTTCATCAAGGTTAGTGTTTCTGTAGGTTGGGGGCTTTCATCAAGGTTAGTGTTTCTTTAGGTTGGGGGCTTTCATCAAGGTTAGTGTTTCTGTAGGTTGGGGCTTTCATCAAGGTTAGTGTTTCTGTAGGTTGGGGGCTTTCATCAAGGTAAGTGTTTCTATAGGTTAGGGGCTTTCATCAAGGTCAGTGTTTCTTTAAGTTGGGGGCTTTCATCAAGGTTAGTGTTTCTATAGGTTGGGGGCTTCATCAAGGTCAGTGTTTCTATAGGTTGGGGGCTTCATCAAGGTTAGTGTTTCTTTAGGTTGGGGGGCTTTCATCAAGGTTAGTGTTTCTTTAGGTTGGGGGCTTTCATCAAGGTTAGTGTTTCTATAGGTTGGGGGCTTCATCAAGGTTAGTGTTTCTGTAGGTTGGGGGCTTTCATCAAGGTCAGTGTTTCTATAGGTTGGGGGCTTCATCAAGGTTAGTGTTTCTATAGGTTGGGGGCTTTCATCAAGGTTAGTGTTTCTTTAGGTTGGGGGCTTTCATCAAGGTTAGTGTTTCTTTAGGTTGGGGGCTTCATCAAGGTTAGTGTTTCTGTAGGTTGGGGGCTTTCATCAAGGTTAGTGTTTCTGTAGGTTGGGGGCTTTCATCAAGGTTAGTGTTTCTGTAGGTTGGGGGCTTCATCAAGGTTAGTGTTTCTGTAGGTTGGGGGCTTCATCAAGGTTAGTGTTTCTGTAGGTTGGGGGCTTTCATCAAGGTTAGTGTTTCTGTAAGTTGGGGGCTTTCATCAAGGTTAGTGTTTCTGTAGGTTGGGGGCTTTCATCAAGGTTAGTGTTTCTGTAGGTTGGGGGGCTTTCATCAAGGTTAGTGTTTCTGTAGGTTGGGGGCTTTCATCAAGGTTAGTGTTTCTGTAAGTTGGGGGGCTTTCATCAAGGTTAGTGTTTCTGTAAGTTGGGGGCTTTCATCAAGGTTAGTGTTTCTGTAAGTTGGGGGCTTTCATCAAGGTTAGTGTTTCTGTAGGTTGGGGGCTTTCATCAAGGTTAGTGTTTCTTTAGGTTGGGGGGCTTTCATCAAGGTTAGTGTTTCTTTAGGTTGGGGGCTTTCATCAAGGTTAGTGTTTCTGTAAGTTGGGGGGCTTTCATCAAGGTCAGTGTTTCTTTAGGTTGGGGGGCTTTCATCAAGGTTAGTGTTTCTTTAGGTGGGGGGCTTTCATCAAGGTCAGTGTTTCTTTAGGGTGGGGGGCTTTCATCAAGGTCAGTGTTTCTGTAAGTTGGGGGGCTTTCATCAAGGTCAGTGTTTCTTTAGGTTGGGGGCTTTCATCAAGGTTAGTGTTTCTTTAGGTTGGGGGCTTTCATCAAGGTCAGTGTTTCTTTAGGGTGGGGGGCTTCATCAAGGTTAGTGTTTCTGTAAGTTGGGGGGCTTTCATCAAGGTCAGTGTTTCTTTAGGGTGGGGGCTTCATCAAGGTCAGTGTTTCTGTAAGTTGGGGGCTTCATCAAGGTTAGTGTTTCTGTAGGTTGGGGGCTTTCATCAAGGTTAGTGTTTCTGTAAGTTGGGGGGCTTTCATCAAGGTTAGTGTTTCTGTAAGTTGGGGGGCTTTCATCAAGGTTAGTGTTTCTGTAGGTTGGGGGCTTTCATCAAGGTTAGTGTTTCTGTAAGTTGGGGGCTTTCATCAAGGTTAGTGTTTCTGTAAGTTGGGGGCTTTCATCAAGGTTTGTGTTTCTGTAAGTTGGGGGCTTTCATCAAGGTCAGTGTTTCTGTAAGTTGGGGGCTTTCATCAAGGTTAGTGTTTCTTTAAGTTGGGGGCTTTCATCAAGGTTTGTGTTTCTGTAAGTTGGGGGCTTTCATCAAGGTTAGTGTTTCTGTAAGTTGGGGGCTTTCATCAAGGTCAGTGTTTCTGTAAGTTGGGGGCTTTCATCAAGGTCAGTGTTTCTTTAGGGTGGGGGCTTTCATCAAGGTCAGTGTTTCTTTAGGGTGGGGGCTTTCATCAAGGTCAGTGTTTCTTTAGGGTGGGGGGCTTTCATCAAGGTCAGTGTTTCTTTAGGTTGGGGGGCTTTCATCAAGGTTAGTGTTTCTTTAGGTTGGGGGCTTTCATCAAGGTCAGTGTTTCTTTAGTTTGGGGGGCTTTCATCAAGGTCAGTGTTTCTTTAGGGTGGGGGCTTCATCAAGGTTAGTGTTTCTGTAAGTTGGGGAGCTTTCATCAAGGTTAGTGTTTCTTTAGGGTGGGGGCTTCATCAAGGTCAGTGTTTCTTTAGGGTGGGGGCTTTCATCAAGGTCAGTGTTTCTTTAGGTTGGGGGGCTTTCATCAAGGTTAGTGTTTCTTTAGGTTGGGGGCTTTCATCAAGGTCAGTGTTTCTTTAGGGTTGGGGGCTTTCATCAAGGTCAGTGTTTCTGTAAGTTGGGGAGCTTTCATCAAGGTCAGTGTTTCTTTAGGGTGGGGGGCTTCATCAAGGTGTTTCTTTAGGGTGGGGGGCTTCATCAAGGTTAGTGTTTCTTTAGGGTGGGGGGCTTCATCAAGGTCAGTGTTTCTTTAGGGGGGGGCTTTCATCAAGGTCAGTGTTTCTTTAGGGTGGGGGCTTTCATCAAGGTCAGTGTTTCTTTAGGGTGGGGGGCTTCATCAAGGTCAGTGTTTCTTTAGGGTGGGGGCTTCATCAAGGTCAGTGTTTCTTTAGGGTGGGGGCTTCATCAAGGTCAGTGTTTCTTTAGGGTGGGGGGCTTCATCAAGGTCAGTGTTTCTTTAGGGTGGGGGGCTTTCATCAAGGTCAGTGTTTCTTTAAGTTGGGGGGCTTTCATCAAGGTCAGTGTTTCTTTAGGGTGGGGGCTTCATCAAGGTCAGTGTTTCTTTAGGTTGGGGGGCTTTCATCAAGGTCAGTGTTTCTTTAGGTTGGGGGGCTTTCATCAAGGTGTTTCTTAGTGCAGCGTCGTCTCCAGGTTATTGAACACACAGCACATATATCAGCCTGGGATATCAACCAATCAGAGTTCATCTTAGTGGGAGTGACCTTACTGAGTAAAGATCAACCAATCAGAGTTCATCTTAGTGGGAGAGACCTTACTGAGTAAAGATCAACCAATCAGAGTTCATCTTAGTGGGAGTGACCTTACTGAGTAAAGATCAACCAATCAGAGTTCATCTTAGTGGGAGTGACCTTACTGAGTAAAGATCAACCAATCAGAGTTCATCTTAGTGGGAGTGACCTTACTGAGTAAAGATCAACCAATCAGAGTTCATCTTAGTGGGAGTGACCGTGTTTGTCATCATCACTACTAACAGTCAAACAAGTTATTTTAGCTAAAAACTTCCCATTTCCACAATGGATCTCTTTAAAATGAGAATTTAAACCTAACCTTGATGCGTTGGTGTACCAGACGTTCCACACTCATAACGTCACTTTAGAGAACAACATGTCACCCTTTTATAAAGCATGTCTTTATCATATTCCACAGTGGTCGATGACACATTTATGAAACCTTTTGAAAGCATGACATACAGTTATAGATGCTATATAACACATTTATGCAGTGCTTATGAAGGCATAATGAAGCCTTTATAAGCTGAACGTAATTTACAGGGAAAAATTACATTCAGACCAGCCCCCAAACC
The DNA here is from genome assembly GCF_023373465.1 of Oncorhynchus keta. Classification (NCBI taxonomy): domain Eukaryota; kingdom Metazoa; phylum Chordata; class Actinopteri; order Salmoniformes; family Salmonidae; genus Oncorhynchus; species Oncorhynchus keta. The sequence goes on from NW_026284462.1 coordinate 123,039, forward strand.
ATTTTACTTCAGGTACAGTACAAGCGACACAATCTGGAAAGGACTGAAGCTGATAGAGATTCCGGAGTCTGTGATTGGTGCAGGGCGAGAGGGATCCACTCGCTCCAGTAGATCACAGCTGAGGAGAGGACGAATGAGAAGAGGGTTCAGTGGTTGAAAACAGCAGCAGGGTGTAGAGACTTAGTTACACAAACAGGAAGACGCCTCAGTGACGGAGAGGGGAGGTTTAGTACAACTGTCTAAAGCCCCTTCACAACCCTAACTGAAGGCACTGGAGAACTCACTGCCAAGCCTCTGTGATGGGGAAGCCTGTCGCGAGGTACACACTGACACGACTGCCATGTGACTCATAGAGCCGTACTACCAGACCATCCTTCCTGTCCTCCGCCTGTCGGCAGAGAGAAAAAAACAAGGACCAGTGGAGTTGATTTCGCGTTCAAATACATTGGAAATGTCATGATGGAAAAACCGTCAGGAAATACAACAATCAGCAATGAAACAAGCAAATTCAATCCGAAAGGTGCTGAACATCAAGTACTACAGTAAAACAGGCCCCATCTGTCATCATCAGCCATTCAGTTAGCTAGTCAGCTTCGACACGAGTTGGTGCCCTCCCAGGAAACGGCCCCTTGTCTAACCTCACCCCACCGACTATGACACAGCACATAATTTCTTTACAGGCAGTGTTGGGAAAAGAAGAAAAGGGTTATTTCCTGGCAGGATACCCACCTGCTTGACGGTCTCCAGGATGACGGCTGCAGCGCTGACAGAGAAGGCGCTCCAGGCTACGGTGTGGGAGCCGGGGGCGTGGTCGATCAGCCTCAGAGGGTTGTTGAGGTTGTAGGCCCACTGGATGACTGACGCTTCCTGGAACGTTCCTGTAGGGCAGCAGGTCGCGGTTAGAGAGTTGGGCCAGTAACCGAAAGGTCGCTGGTTTGAATACCCAAGACGACAAGGCGAACCATCTGTCTGTGCCCTTGAGCAAGGCACTTAATGCTAATTTGCTCCAGGGTGCTGTACTATGACTGACCCTGTAAAACAACACCTATCATACTACTATGACTGACCCTGTAAAACAACACCTATCATACT
>NW_026284463.1:0-10000 GCF_023373465.1 Oncorhynchus keta
ATATCTCTACCACTACACTGTTATATCTCTACCAGGGGGACTACACTGTTATATCTCTACCACTACACTGGTATATCTCTACCAGGGACTACACTGTTATATCTCTACCAGGGACTACGCTGTTATATCTCTACCAGGGACTACGCTGTTATATCTCTACCAGGGACTACGCTGTTATATCTCTACCACTACACTGTTATATCTCTACCAGGGACTACGCTGTTATATCTCTCTACCACTACACTGGTATATCTCTACCAGGGACTACACTGTTATATCTCTACCACTACACTGTTATCTCTCTACCAGGGACTACACTGTTATATCTCTACCAGGGACTACGCTGTTATCTCTCTACACACACACACCTGGGGCAGCGATGGGTACTCCGTTGATGCTGGTGAGTTCCTCGGCAGGACGCTCCTCGATGACAATGTGCCGGCCGCTCTCCAGACTCAGGTCACATGACGTGCTGGGCGCCGCCACGTAGAACGGGATCCCATGGTGCTTTGCGGCGATGGCCAGCTGGTACGTGCCGATTTTGTTGGCCGTGTCACCGTTAGCAACCACCCTGTCCGCCCCTACGACAACAGCTGAGACGGGGAGAGGGAAGAGAGAGGAACAGGGGGAAGGGAGAGAGAAGAGAGAGAGGAAGAGGGGGAAGGGGAGAGAGAGAGAGAGGAAGAGGGGGAAGGGAGAGAGAGAAAGAGGAAGAGAGAGGGGGAAGGGAGAGAGAGAGAGAGAGGGAGAGGGGGAAGGGAGAGACAGAGAGAGAGAGAGAGAGAGAGAGAGAGAGAGAGAGAGGGAAGGGAGAGAGAGAGAGAGAGAGAGAGAGAGAGAGAGAGAGAGAGAGAGAGAGAGAGAGGAAGGGAAGGGGTAGACAGAGAGAGAGGGAAGGGATAGACAGAGAGAGAGGGAAGGGATAGACAGAGAGCGAGAGCGAGAGAGAGAGAGAGAGAGAGAGAGAGAAGGGAAGGGATAGACAGAGAGAGAGAGAGAGAGAGAGAAGGGAAGGGATAGACAGAGAGAGAGAGAGAGAGAGAGAGAAGGGAAGGGATAGAGAGAGAGAGAGAGAGAGAGAGAGAGAGGGAAGGGATAGACAGAGAGAGAGAGAGAGAGAGAGAGAGAGAAGGGATAGACAGAGAGAGAGAGAAGGGAAGGGATAGACAGAGAGAGAGAGAGAGAGAGGGAAGGGATAGACAGAGAGAGAGAGAGAGAGAGAGAGAGAGAGAGAGAGAGAGAGAGAGAGAGAGAGAGAGAGAGAGAGAGAGAGAGAGAGAGGGAAGGGATAGACAGAGAGTGAGAGAGAGAGGAAATCACAGTATAGTGTTAAGAGACGGATAGAACATCAAACCAGAGCAGTTATTGGAGAAGGAGAAGAAGAGAGAGTAAAGACAGGCAGGCAGTCAGACACAGTCAGACAGGCAGGCAGGCAGTCAGACACAGTCAGACAGGCAGTCAGGAAGGCAGTCAGGAAGGCAGTCAGACAAGCAGACAGGCAGTCAGGCAGTCAGTCAGGCAGGCAGGTAGACAGGCAGGCAGGCAGTCACACAAGCAGACAGGCAGTCAGGCAGGCAGGTAGACGGGCAGGCAGTCAGGCAGTTAGACAGGCAGTCAGACAGGCAGTCAGACAAGCAGACAGGCAGTCAGTCAGGCAGGCAGGTAGACAGGCAGGCAGGCAGTCAGTTAGACAGGCAGTCAATCAGGCAGTCAGACAGGCAGGCAGGCAGTCAGGAAGGCAGTCAGTTAGACAGGCAGTCAGACAGACAGGCAGTCAGACAGACAGGCAGTCAGACAGACAGGCAGTCAGACTGTGTATACCTGTGATGCTCTTCTCTCTCATGGTGAGTGCAGCCATGCTGTCTGTGATGAGAGTAGCAGGGAAACCTTCAGCCACGGCCTCATAGGCTGTCAGTCTGGCCCCTTGGTTATAGGGTCTGGTCTCTGTACAATACATCCGCTTCAGTCTGCCGAGAGCATGGAGGGAACGCACCACACCTGGAGACACACACACTGGTTATAGTCTGGTACTAGAGCATGGAGGGAACGCACCACACCTGGAGACACACACACTGGTTATAGTCTGGTACTAGAGCATGGAGGGAACGCACCACACCTGGAGACACACACTGGTTATAGTCTGGTACTAGAGCATGGAGGGAACGCACCACACCTGGAGACACTGGTTATAGTCTGGTACTAGAGCATGGAGGGAACGCACCACACCTGGAGACACTGGTTATAGTCTGGTACTAGAGCATGGAGGGAACACACCACACCTGGAGACACTGGTTATAGTCTGGTACTAGAGCATGGAGGGAACGCACCACACCTGGAGACACTGGTTATAGTCTGGTACTAGAGCATGGAGGGAACACACCACACCTGGAGACACTGGTTATAGTCTGGTACTAGAGCATGGAGGGAACGCACCACACCTGGAGACACACACTGGTTATAGTCTGGTACTAGAGCATGGAGGGAACACACCACACCTGGAGACACACACTGGTTATAGTCTGGTACTAGAGCATGGAGGGAACACACCACACCTGGAGACACACACTGGTTATAGTCTGGTACTAGAGCATGGAGGGAACACACCACACCTGGAGACACACACTGGTTATAGTCTGGTACTAGAGCATGGAGGGAACACACCACACCTGGAGACACTGGTTATAGTCTGGTACTAGAGCATGGAGGGAACACACCACACCTGGAGACACTGGTTATAGTCTGGTACTAGAGCATGGAGGGAACGCACCACACCTGGAGACACACACTGGTTATAGTCTGGTACTAGAGCATGGAGGGAACGCACCACACCTGGAGACACTGGTTATAGTCTGGTACTAGAGCATGGAGGGAACACACCACACCTGGAGACACTGGTTATAGTCTGGTACTAGAGCATGGAGGGAACACACCACACCTGGAGACACTGGTTATAGTCTGGTACTAGAGCATGGAGGGAACACACCACACCTGGAGACACTGGTTATAGTCTGGTACTAGAGCATGGAGGGAACACACCACACCTGGAGACACTGGTTATAGTCTGGTACTAGAGCATGGAGGGAACGCACCACACCTGGAGACACACACACTGGTTATAGTCTGGTACTAGAGCATGGAGGGAACGCACCACACCTGGAGACACACACACTGGTTATAGTCTGGTACTAGAGCATGGAGGGAACACACCACACCTGGAGACACTGGTTATAGTCTGGTACTAGAGCATGGAGGGAACGCACCACACCTGGAGACACTGGTTATAGTCTGGTACTAGAGCATGGAGGGAACACACCACACCTGGAGACACTGGTTATAGTCTGGTACTAGAGCATGGAGGGAACGCACCACACCTGGAGACACACATACTGGTTATAGTCTGGTACTAGAGCATGGAGGGAACGCACCACACCTGGAGACACTGGTTATAGTCTGGTACTAGAGCATGGAGGGAACGCACCACACCTGGAGACACACACTGGTTATAGTCTGGTACTAGAGCATGGAGGGAACGCACCACACCTGGAGACACACACACTGGTTATAGTCTGGTACTAGAGCATGGAGGGAACGCACCACACCTGGAGACACACACTGGTTATAGTCTGGTACTAGAGCATGGAGGGAACGCACCACACCTGGAGACACACACACTGGTTATAGTCTGGTACTAGAGCATGGAGGGAACGCACCACACCTGGAGACACACACTGGTTATAGTCTGGTACTAGAGCATGGAGGGAACGCACCACACCTGGAGACACACACTGGTTATAGTCTGGTACTAGAGCATGGAGGGAACGCACCACACCTGGAGACACACACACTGGTTATAGTCTGGTACTAGAGCATGGAGGGAACGCACCACACCTGGAGACACTGGTTATAGTCTGGTACTAGAGCATGGAGGGAACACACCACACCTGGAGACACACACTGGTTATAGTCTGGTACTAGAGCATGGAGGGAACACACCACACCTGGAGACACACACTGGTTATAGTCTGGTACTAGAGCATGGAGGGAACGCACCACACCTGGAGACACACACTGGTTATAGTCTGGTACTAGAGCATGGAGGGAACGCACCACACCTGGAGACACACACTGGTTATAGTCTGGTACTAGAGCATGGAGGGAACGCACCACACCTGGAGACACACACTGGTTATAGTCTGGTACTAGAGCATGGAGGGAACGCACCACACCTGGAGACACTGGTTATAGTCTGGTACTAGAGCATGGAGGGAACACACCACACCTGGAGACACACACTGGTTATAGTCTGGTACTAGAGCATGGAGGGAACGCACCACACCTGGAGACACTGGTTATAGTCTGGTACTAGAGCATGGAGGGAACGCACCACACCTGGAGACACACACTGGTTATAGTCTGGTACTAGAGCATGGAGGGAACGCACCACACCTGGAGACACACACTGGTTATAGTCTGGTACTAGAGCATGGAGGGAACGCACCACACCTGGAGACACTGGTTATAGTCTGGTACTAGAGCATGGAGGGAACGCACCACACCTGGAGACACACACTGGTTATAGTCTGGTACTAGAGCATGGAGGGAACGCACCACACCTGGAGACACTGGTTATAGTCTGGTACTAGAGCATGGAGGGAACGCACCACACCTGGAGACACACACTGGTTATAGTCTGGTACTAGAGCATGGAGGGAACGCACCACACCTGGAGACACACACTGGTTATAGTCTGGTACTAGAGCATGGAGGGAACGCACCACACCTGGAGACACACACTGGTTATAGTCTGGTACTAGAGCATGGAGGGAACGCACCACACCTGGAGACACACACTGGTTATAGTCTGGTACTAGAGCATGGAGGAACGCACCACACCTGGAGAACACACACACACTGGTTATAGTCTGGTACTAGAGCATGGAGGAACGCACCACACCTGGAGACACTGGTTATAGTCTGGTACTAGAGCATGGAGGGAACGCACCACACCTGGAGACACACACACTGGTTATAGTCTGGTACTAGAGCATGGAGGGAACGCACCACACCTGGAGACACACACACTGGTTATAGTCTGGTACTAGAGCATGGAGGGAACGCACCACACCTGGAGACACACACTGGTTATAGTCTGGTACTAGAGCATGGAGGGAACGCACCACACCTGGAGACACACACTGGTTATAGTCTGGTACTAGAGCATGGAGGAACGCACCACACCTGGAGACACACACTGGTTATAGTCTGGTACTAGAGCATGGAGGGAACGCACCACACCTGGAGACACACACTGGTTATAGTCTGGTACTAGAGCATGGAGGGAACGCACCACACCTGGAGACACACACTGGTTATAGTCTGGTACTAGAGCATGGAGGAACACACCACACCTGGAGACACTGGTTATAGTCTGGTACTAGAGCATGGAGGGAACGCACCACACCTGGAGACACTGGTTATAGTCTGGTACTAGAGCATGGAGGGAACGCACCACACCTGGAGACACACACACTGGTTATAGTCTGGTACTAGAGCATGGAGGGAACGCACCACACCTGGAGACACACACACTGGTTATAGTCTGGTACTAGAGCATGGAGGAACGCACCACACCTGGAGACACACACTGGTTATAGTCTGGTACTAGAGCATGGAGGGAACGCACCACACCTGGAGAGACACACTGGTTATAGTCTGGTACTAGAGCATGGAGGGAACGCACCACACCTGGAGACACACACTGGTTATAGTCTGGTACTAGAGCATGGAGGGAACACACCACACCTGGAGACACACACACTGGTTATAGTCTGGTACTAGAGCATGGAGGGAACGCACCACACCTGGAGACACACACACTGGTTATAGTCTGGTACTAGAGCATGGAGGGAACGCACCACACCTGGAGACACACACTGGTTATAGTCTGGTACTAGAGCATGGAGGAACGCACCACACCTGGAGACACACACTGGTTATAGTCTGGTACTAGAGCATGGAGGGAACGCACCACACCTGGAGACACACACTGGTTATAGTCTGGTACTAGAGCATGGAGGAACGCACCACACCTGGAGACACACACTGGTTATAGTCTGGTACTAGAGCATGGAGGGAACACACCACACCTGGAGACACACACTGGTTATAGTCTGGTACTAGAGCATGGAGGGAACGCACCACACCTGGAGACACTGGTTATAGTCTGGTACTAGAGCATGGAGGAACGCACCACACCTGGAGACACACACACTGGTTATAGTCTGGTACTAGAGCATGGAGGGAACGCACCACACCTGGAGACACACACACTGGTTATAGTCTGGTACTAGAGCATGGAGGGAACGCACCACACCTGGAGACACACACTGGTTATAGTCTGGTACTAGAGCATGGAGGGAACGCACCACACCTGGAGACACACACTGGTTATAGTCTGGTACTAGAGCATGGAGGGAACGCACCACACCTGGAGACACACACTGGTTATAGTCTGGTACTAGAGCATGGAGGGAACGCACCACACCTGGAGACACACACTGGTTATAGTCTGGTACTAGAGCATGGAGGGAACGCACCACACCTGGAGACACACACTGGTTATAGTCTGGTACTAGAGCATGGAGGGAACGCACCACACCTGGAGACACACACTGGTTATAGTCTGGTACTAGAGCATGGAGGGAACGCACCACACCTGGAGACACACACTGGTTATAGTCTGGTACTAGAGCATGGAGGGAACGCACCACACCTGGAGACACACACACTGGTTATAGTCTGGTACTAGAGCATGGAGGGAACGCACCACACCTGGAGACACTGGTTATAGTCTGGTACTAGAGCATGGAGGGAACGCACCACACCTGGAGACACACACACTGGTTATAGTCTGGTACTAGAGCATGGAGGGAAGAGACACGCACCACACCTGGAGACCACACACACTGGTTATAGTCTGGTACTAGAGCATGGAGGGAACGCACCACACCTGGAGACACACTGGTTATAGTCTGGTACTAGAGCATGGAGGAACGCACCACACCTGGAGACACACACACTGGTTATAGTCTGGTACTAGAGCATGGAGGGAACGCACCACACCTGGAGACACACACTGGTTATAGTCTGGTACTAGAGCATGGAGGGAACGCACCACACCTGGAGACACACACTGGTTATAGTCTGGTACTAGAGCATGGAGGGAACGCACCACACCTGGAGACACACACACTGGTTATAGTCTGGTACTAGAGCATGGAGGGAACACACCACACCTGGAGACACTGGTTATAGTCTGGTACTAGAGCATGGAGGGAACGCACCACACCTGGAGACACTGGTTAGTCTGGTACTAGAGCATGGAGGGAACGCACCACACCTGGAGACACACACACTGGTTATAGTCTGGTACTAGAGCATGGAGGGAACGCACCACACCTGGAGACACACACACTGGTTATAGTCTGGTACTAGAGCATGGAGGGAACGCACCACACCTGGAGACACACACTGGTTATAGTCTGGTACTAGAGCATGGAGGGAACGCACCACACCTGGAGACACACACTGGTTATAGTCTGGTACTAGAGCATGGAGGGAACGCACCACACCTGGAGACACACACACTGGTTATAGTCTGGTACTAGAGCATGGAGGGAACACACCACACCTGGAGACACACACACTGGTTATAGTCTGGTACTAGAGCATGGAGGGAACGCACCACACCTGGAGACACACACACTGGTTATAGTCTGGTACTAGAGCATGGAGGGAACGCACCACACCTGGAGACACACACTGGTTATAGTCTGGTACTAGAGCATGGAAGGAACGCACCACACCTGGAGACACACACTGGTTATAGTCTGGTACTAGAGCATGGAGGGAACGCACCACACCTGGAGACACTGGTTATAGTCTGGTACTAGAGCATGGAGGGAACGCACCACACCTGGAGACACTGGTTATAGTCTGGTACTAGAGCATGGAGGGAACGCACCACACCTGGAGACACACACTGGTTATAGTCTGGTACTAGAGCATGGAAGGAACGCACCACACCTGGAGACACACACTGGTTATAGTCTGGTACTAGAGCATGGAGGGAACGCACCACACCTGGAGACACACACTGGTTATAGTCTGGTACTAGAGCATGGAGGGAACGCACCACACCTGGAGACACTGGTTATAGTCTGGTACTAGAGCATGGAGGGAACGCACCACACCTGGAGACACACACTGGTTATAGTCTGGTACTAGAGCATGGAGGGAACACACCACACCTGGAGACACTGGTTATAGTCTGGTACTAGAGCATGGAGGGAACGCACCACACCTGGAGACACTGGTTATAGTCTGGTACTAGAGCATGGAGGGAACACACCACACCTGGAGACACTGGTTATAGTCTGGTACTAGAGCATGGAGGGAACGCACCACACCTGGAGACACACACTGGTTATAGTCTGGTACTAGAGCATGGAGGGAACACACCACACCTGGAGACACTGGTTATAGTCTGGTACTAGAGCATGGAGGGAACACACCACACCTGGAGACACTGGTTATAGTCTGGTACTAGAGCATGGAGGGAACGCACCCCACCTGGAGACACACACTGGTTATAGTCTGGTACTAGAGCATGGAGGGAACGCACCACACCTGGAGACACACATACTGGTTATAGTCTGGTACTAGAGCATGGAGGGAACGCACCACACCTGGAGACACTGGTTATAGTCTGGTACTAGAGCATGGAGGGAACGCACCACACCTGGAGACACACATACTGGTTGTAGTCTGGTACTAGAGCATGGAGGGAACGCACCACACCTGGAGACACTGGTTATAGTCTGGTACTAGAGCATGGAGGGAACGCACCACACCTGGAGACACTGGTTATAGTCTGGTACTAGAGCATGGAGGGAACGCAACACACCTGGAGACACACACACTGGTTATAGTCTGGTACTAGAGCATGGAGGGAACACACCACACCTGGAGACACTGGTTATAGTCTGGTACTAGAGCATGGAGGGAACGCACCACACCTGGAGACACTGGTTATAGTCTGGGACTAGAGCATGGAGGGAACGCACCACACCTGGAGACACTGGTTATAGTCTGGTACTAGAGCATGGAGGGAACACACCACACCTGGAGACACTGGTTATAGTCTGGTACTAGAGCATGGAGGGAACGCACCACACCTGGAGACACTGGTTATAGTCTGGTACTAGAGCATGGAGGGAACGCACCACACCTGGAGACACTGGTTATAGTCTGGTACTAGAGCATGGAGGGAACGCACCACACCTAGAGACACTGGTTATAGTCTGGTACTAGAGCATGGAGGGAACGCACCACACCTGGAGACACTGGTTATAGTCTGGTACTAGAGCATGGAGGGAACACACCACACCTAGAGACACTGGTTATAGTCTGGTACTAGAGCATGGAGGGAACGCACCACACCTGGAGACACACACTGGTTATAGTCTGGTACTAGAGCATGGAGGGAACACACCACACCTAGAGACACTGGTTATAGTCTGGTACTAGAGCATGGAGGGAACGCACCACACCTGGAGACACACACTGGTTATAGTCTGGTACTAGAGCATGGAGGGAACACACCACACCTGGAGACACACACTGGTTATAGTCTGGTACTAGAGCATGGAGGGAACGCACCACACCTGGAGACACTGGTTATAGTCTGGTACTAGAGCATGGAGGGAATGCACCACACCTGGAGACACTGGTTATAGTCTGGTACTAGAGCATGGAGGGAACGCACCACACCTGGAGACACACACACTGGTTATAGTCTGGTACTAGAGCATGGAGGGAACGCACCACACCTGGAGACACTGCTTATAGTCTGGTACTAGAGCACAGAGACACACTGGTTATAGTCTGGTACTAGAGCCCAGACACACTGGTTATAGTCTGGTACTAGAGCCCAGACACA
>NW_026284463.1:15000-44458 GCF_023373465.1 Oncorhynchus keta
TCCCTCCCTCCATCCCTCCCTCTCTCTCTCTCCCTACATCCATCCATCCCTCTCTCTCTCTCTCTCTCCCTACATCCATCCCTCCCTCTCTCTCTCTCTCCCTACATCCATCCCTCCCTCTCTCTCTCCCTACCTCCATCCCTCCCTCTCTCTCTCCCTACCTCCATCCCTCCCTCTCTCTCTCCCTACATCCATCCCTCCCTCTCTCTCTCCCTACATCCATCCCTCCCTCTCTCTCTCCCTACATCCATCCCTCCCTCTCTCTCTCCCTACATCCCCCTCTCTCTCTCTCTCTCTCTGCCTACATCCATCCCTCTCATCCCTCTCTCTCTCTCCCTACATCCATCCCTCTCTCTCTATAGTCATCCCTCTCTCTCTCTCCATACATTCATCCCTCTCCCTACATCCATCCCTCCCTCTCTCTCTCCCTACATCCATCCCTCCCTCTCTCTCTCCCTACATCCATCCCTCCCTCTCTCTCTCTCCCCCTACATCCATCCCTCCCTCTCTCCCATCCATCCCTCCCTCTCTCTCTCTACATCCATCCCTCCCTCTCTCTCTCTACATCCATCCCTCCCTCTCTCTCTCTACATCCATCCCTCCCTCTCTCTCTCTACATCCATCCCTCCCTCTCTCTCTCCCTACATCCCTCTCTCTCTCCCTACATCCATCCATCCCTCTCTCTCTCCCTACATCCATCCCTCCCTCTCTCTCTCCCTACATCCATCCATCCCTCCCTCTCTCCCTACATCCATCCCTCCCTCTCTCTCTCCCTACATCCATCCCTCCCTCTCTCTCCCTACATCCATCCCTCCCTCTCTCCCTACATCCATCCCTCCCTCTCTCGCCCTACATCCATCCCTCCCTCTCTCGCCCTACATCCATCCCTCTCTCTCTCCCTACATCCATCCCTCCCTCTCTCTCCCTACATCCATCCCTCCCTCTCTCTCTCTCTCCCTACATCCATCCCTCCCTCTCTCTCTCTCCCTACATCCATCCCTCCCTCTCTCTCTCTCTCCCTACATCCATCCCTCCCTCTCTCTCTCCCTACATCCATCCCTCCCTCTCTCTCTCCCTACCTCCATCCCTCCCTCTCTCTCTCCCTACATCCCCCCTCTCTCTCTCCCTACATCCCCCTCTCTCTCTCTCTGCCTACATCCATCCCTCTCATCCCTCTCTCTCTCTCCCTACATCCATCCCTCTCTCTCTATAGTCATCCCTCTCTCTCTCTCCATACATTCATCCCTCTCCCTACATCCATCCCTCCCTACATCCATCCCTCTCTCTCCCTACATCCATCCCTCCCTCTCTCTCTCCCTACATCCATCCCTCCCTCTCTCTCTCTCTCCCCCTACATCCATCCCTCCCTCTCTCTCTCTCTCCCCCTACATCCATCCCTCCCTCTCTCTCTACCTCCCTCCCTCCCTCTCTCTCCCTACATCCATCCCTCCCTCTCTCTCTCCCTACATCCATCCCTCCCTCTCTCTCTCCCTACATCCATCCCTCTCTCTCTCTCTCTCTACATCCATCCCTCCCTCTCTCTCTCTCTCTCCCTACATCCATCCCTCCCTCTCTCTCTCTCCCTACATCCATCCCTCCCTCTCTCTCTCGCCCTACATCCATCCCTCCCTCTCTCTCTCTCCCTACATCCATCCCTCCCTCTCTCTCTCTCTCTCTCCCTACATCCATCCCTCCCTCTCTCTCTCTCTCTCCCTACATCCATCCCTCCCTCTCTCTCTCCCTACATCCATCCTCCCTCTCTCTCTCCCTACATCCATCCCTCCCTCTCTCTCTCGCCCTACATCCATCCCTCCCTCTCTCTCTCTCCCTACATCCATCCCTCCCTCTCTCTCTCCCTACATCCATCCCTCCCTCTCTCTCTCCCTACATCCATCCCTCCCTCTCTCTCTGCCTACATCCATCCCTCTCATCCCTCTCTCTCTCTGCCTACATCCATCCCTCTCATCCCTCTCTCTCTCCCTACATCCATCCATCCATCCCTCTCTCTCTCTATAGTCATCCCTCTCTCTCTCTCCATACATTCATCCCTCTCCCTACATCCATCCCTCCCTCCATCTCTCTCCCTACATCCATCCCTCTCATCCCTCTCTCTCTCCCTACATCCATCCATCCATCCCTCTCTCTCTATAGTCATCCCTCTCTCTCTCCATACATTCATCCCTCTCCCCATCTCTCTCCCTACATCCATCCCTCTCCCCATCTCTCTCCCTACATCCATCCCTCCCTCCATCTCTCTCCCTACATCCATCCCTCCCTCCATCTCCCTCCCTACACCCATCCCTCTCTCCCTCCCTCCACCCATCCCTCCCTCTCTCCCTCCACCCATCCCTCCCTCTACCCATCCCTCCCTCTACCCATCCCTCCCTCTACCCATCCCTCCCTCTATCTCCATCTCTCAACACCCATCCCTCTCTCCCTCCCTCCACCCATTCCTCTCTCCCTCCCTCCACCCATCCCTCTCTCCATCTCCATCTCCCTCCACCCATCCCTCTCTCCATCTCCCTCCACCCATCCCTCTCTCCATCTCCCTCCACCCATCCCTCTCTCTCTCCCTCCCCATCTCCCTCCACCCATTCCTCTCTCCCTCCACCCATTCCTCTCTCCCTCCACCCATTCCTCTCTCCCTCCCTCCACCCATCCCTCTCTCCCTCCCTCCACCCATCCCTCTCTCCCTCCCTCCACCCATCCCTCTCTCCATCTCCATCTCCCTCCACCCATCCCTCTCTCCATACCTCTCTGTGAGTTGTTCTGGGTTTTTCTCCATGCTCTCGTTCTCGGCAAACTCCATCAGTTCTCGGGCGGCCCGGCCCATATTGACAGCCGTGGGTCTTGCAGAAGTCAGGTGACACAGAGACTCCCGGATGAAGGTCACGGGGTCGTTGCCCCCGGCACCTGCGCGCAGCTCCACTGCCAGGCTCAGACAGCCTACGATGGCGATGGCAGGAGCCCCCCGTACCTGGAGGGAGAGAAGGAATGGAGGAGGAGAAGGAATGGAGGGGGAGAAGGAATGGAGGAGGAGAAGGAATGGAGGGGGAGAAGGAATGGAGGAGGAGAAGGAATGGAGGGGAGAAGGAATGGAGGAGGAGAAGGAATGGAGGGGGAGAAGGAATGGAGGGGAGAAGGAATGGAGGGGAGAAGGAATGGAGGGGGAGAAGGAATGGAGGGGGAGAAGGAATGGAGGAGGAGAAGGAATGGAGGAGGAGAAGGAATGGAGGGGGAGAAGGAATGGAGGAGGGGAAGGAGAAGGAATGAGGGGGAGAAGGAATGAGGGGGAGAAGGAATGGAGGGGGAGAAGGAATGGAGGGGGAGAAGGAATGGAGGAGGGAGAAGGAATGGAGGAGGGAGAAGGAATGGAGGAGGGAGAAGGAATGGAGGGGGGAGAAGGAATGGAGGGGGAGAAGGAATGGAGGGGAGAAGGAATGGAGGGGGAGAAGGAATGGAGGGGGAGAAGGAATGGAGGAGGGAGAAGGAATGGAGGGGAGAAGGAATGGAGGGGGAGAAGGAATGGAGGGGGAGAAGGAATGGAGGGGAGAAGGAATGGAGGGGGAGAAGGAATGGAGGAGGAGAAGGAATGGAGGAGGAGAAGGAATGGAGGAGGAGAAGGAATGGAGGAGGAGAAGGAATGGAGGAGGAGAAGGAGAAGGAATGAGGGGAGAAGGAATGGAGGGGGAGAAGGAATGGAGGGGGAGAAGGAATGGAGGGGGAGAAGGAATGGAGGGGAGAAGGAATGGAGGAGGGAGAAGGAATGGAGGAGGGAGAAGGAATGGAGGGGGAGAAGGAATGGAGGGGGAGAAGGAATGGAGGGGAGAAGGAATGGAGGGGGAGAAGGAATGGAGGGGGAGAAGGAATGGAGGGGAGAAGGAATGGAGGGGGAGAAGGAATGGAGGAGAAGGAATGGAGGGGAGAAGGAATGGAGGGGAGAAGGAATGGAGGGGAGAAGGAATGGAGGGGAGAAGGAATGGAGGGAGAAGGAATGGAGGAGGAGAAGGAATGGAGGAGGAGAAGGAATGGAGGAGGAGAAGGAATGGAGGAGGAGAAGGAATGGAGGAGGAGAAGGAATGGAGGGGAGAAGGAATGGAGGAGGAGAAGGAATGGAGGGGAGAAGGAATGGAGGGGGAGAAGGAATGGAGGGGAGAAGGAATGGAGGGGGAGAAGGAATGGAGGGGGAGAAGGAATGGAGGGAGAGAAGGAATGGAGGGGAGAAGGAATGGAGGGGGAGAAGGAATGGAGGGGGAGAAGGAATGGAGGAGGAGAAGGAATGGAGGAGGAGAAGGAGAAGGAATGAGGGGGGAGAAGGAATGAGGGGGGAGAAGGAATGGAGGAGGGAGAAGGAATGGAGGAGGGAGAAGGAATGGAGGGGGAGAAGGAATGGAGGGGGAGAAGGAATGGAGGAGGGAGAAGGAATGGAGGGAGAAGGAATGGAGGGAGAAGGAATGGAGGGAGAAGGAATGGAGGGGGAGAAGGAATGGAGGGGGAGAAGGAATGGAGGGGGAGAAGGAATGGAGGAGGAGAAGGAATGGAGGAGGAGAAGGAATGGAGGAGGAGAAGGAATGGAGGGGAAGGAATGGAGGGGGAGAAGGAATGGAGGGGGAGAAGGGGAATGGAGGGGGAGAAGGAATGGAGGGGGAGAAGGAATGGAGGGGGAGGAATGGAGGGAGAAGGAATGGAGGAGGAGAAGGAATGGAGGAGGAGAAGGAATGGAGGAGGAGAAGGAATGGAGGAGGAGAAGGAATGGAGGAGGAGAAGGAGAAGGAATGAGGGGGAGAAGGAATGGAGGGGGAGAAGGAATGGAGGGGGAGAAGGAATGGGGGGGGAGAAGGAATGGAGGAGGGAGAAGGAATGGAGGAGGGAGAAGGAATGGAGGAGGGAGAAGGAATGAGGGGGAGAAGGAATGGAGGGGGAGAAGGAATGGAGGGGAGAAGGAATGGAGGAGGGAGAAGGAATGGAGGGGGAGAAGGAATGGAGGGAGAAGGAATGGAGGGAGAAGGAATGGAGGAGGAGAAGGAATGGAGGGGGAGAAGGAATGGAGGGGGAGAAGGAATGGAGGGAGAAGGAATGGAGGAGGAGAAGGAATGGAGGGGGAGAAGGAATGGAGGGGAGAAGGAATGGAGGGAGAAGGAATGGAGGAGGAGAAGGAATGGAGGGGGAGAAGGAATGGAGGGGGAGAAGGAAGGGAGGGGGAGAAGGAAGGGAGGGGAGAAGGAATGGAGGGGGGAGAAGGAATGGAGGGAGAAGGAATGGAGGAGGAGAAGGAATGGAGGAGGAGAAGGAATGGAGGGGAGAAGGAATGGAGGAGGAGAAGGAATGGAGGGGGAGAAGGAATGGAGGGGGAGAAGGAATGGAGGAGGAGAAGGAATGGAGGAGGAGAAGGAATGGAGGGGAGAAGGAATGGAGGGAGAAGGAATGGAGGAGAAGGAATGGAGGAGGAGAAGGAATGGAGGAGGAGAAGGAATGGAGGGGAGAGGAATGGAGGAGGAGAAGGAATGGAGGAGGAGAAGGAATGGAGGGGAGAAGGAATGGAGGGAGAAGGAATGGAGGGAGAAGGAATGGAGGGGAGAAGGAATGGAGGGGAAGGAATGGAGGGAGAAGGAATGGAGGGGAGAAGGAATGGAGGGGGAGAAGGAATGGAGGGGGAGAAGGAATGGAGGGGGAGAAGGAATGGAGGGAGAAGGAATGGAGGGAGAAGGAATGGAGGAGGAGAAGGAATGGAGGAGGAGAAGGAATGGAGGGGAGAAGGAATGGAGGGGAGAAGGAATGGAGGAGGAGAAGGAATGGAGGGAGAAGGAATGGAGGGAGAAGGAATGGAGGGAGAAGGAATGGAGGAGGAGAAGGAATGGAGGGAGAAGGAATGGAGGAGGAGAAGGAATGGAGGAGGAGAAGGAATGGAGGGGGGAGAAGGAATGGAGGGAGAAGGAATGGAGGAGGAGAAGGAATGGAGGGAGAAGGAATGGAGGAGGAGAAGGAATGGAGGAGGAGAAGGAATGGAGGAGGAGAAGGAATGGAGGGGGGAGAAGGAATGGAGGGGGGAGAAGGAATGGAGGGGGGAGAAGGAATGGGGGGGGAGAAGGAATGGAGGGAGAAGGAATGGAGGAGGAGAAGGAATGGAGGGGGAGAAGGAATGGAGGGAGAAGGAATGGAGGGAGAAGGAATGGAGGAGGAGAAGGAATGGAGGAGGAGAAGGAATGGAGGAGGGAAGGAATGGAGGGGAGAAGGAATGGAGGGGGAGAAGGAATGGAGGGAGAAGGAATGGAGGAGGAGAAGGAATGGAGGGGGAGAAGGAATGGAGGGGGGAGAAGGAATGGAGGAGGAGAAGGAATGGAGGAGGAGAAGGAATGGAGGGGGAGAAGGAATGGAGGGGGAGAAGGAATGGAGGAGGAGAAGGAATGGAGGAGGAGAAGGAATGGAGGGGGAGAAGGAATGGAGGAGGGAGAAGGAATGGAGGAGGAGAAGGAATGGAGGGGAGAAGGAATGGAGGGGAGAAGGAATGGAGGAGGAGAAGGAATGGAGGGGGAGAAGGAATGGAGGGGGAGAAGGAATGGAGGGGGAGAAGGAATGGAGGGGAGAAGGAATGGAGGGGGAGAAGGAATGGAGGGGAGAAGGAATGGAGGGGGAGAAGGAATGGAGGAGAAGGAATGGAGGGGAGAAGGAATGGAGGGGAGAGAATGGAGGGGAGAGAAGGAATGGAGGAGAAGGAATGGAAGGAGAAGGGGAATGGAGGGGAGGGGAATGGAGGAGGAGAAGGAATGGAGGGGAGAAGGAATGGAGGGGAGAAGGAATGGAGGAGGAGAAGGAATGGAGGAGGAGAAGGAATGGAGGAGGAGAAGGAATGGAGGAGGAGAAGAAGGAATGGAGGAGGGAGAAGGAATGGAGGAGGAGAAGGAATGGAGGAGGAGAAGGAATGGAGGAGGAGAAGGAATGGAGGAGGAGAAGGAATGGAGGGGAGAAGGAATGGAGGGGGAGAAGGAATGGAGGAGGAGAAGGAATGGAGGAGGAGGAGGAATGGAGGAGGAGGAGGAATGGAGGAGGAGAAGGAATGGAGGAGGAGAAGGAATGGAAGGGGAGAAGGAATGGAGGGGGAGAAGGAATGGAGGAGGAGAAGGAATGGAGGAGGAGAAGGAATGGAGGAGGAGGAGAAGGAATGGAGGAGGAGAAGGAATGGAGGAGGAGAAGGAATGGAGGAGGAGAAGGAATGGAGGGGGAGAAGGAATGGAGGAGGAGAAGGAATGGAGGAGGAGAAGGAATGGAGGAGGAGAAGGAATGGAAGGGGAGAAGGAATGGAGGAGGAGAAGGAATGGAGGGGGAGAAGGAATGGAGGAGGAACCAGACATCATATTGGAATTGAGCCTTTGAACATTTCTTGTAATCCTCCAGGTAAACCAGAGAGGGAGGACCTGTGTGTCTATCGAACTCTCTCATTGGTCTTTATCATACACCTGTCTCCTCCCATCTCTCCTCGCCTGCTGGAACCCCCACACTCCTCTAGAACTCTCCTGTCCAGAAGACTGAAACTATGCAGTACGAGGCTATACCAGACAGGACCGTATGCAGGCAATAACCAGACAGGACCGTATGCAGGCAACACCAGACAGGACCGTATGCAGGCAATACCAAACAGGACCGTATGCAGGCAATACCAGACAGGACCGTATGCAGGCAATACCAGACAGGACCGTATGCAGGCAATACCAGACAGGACCGTATGCAGGCAATACCAGACAGGACCGTATGCAGGCAATACCAGACAGGACCGTATGCAGGCAATACCAGACAGGACCGTATGCAGGCAATACCAGACAAGACCGTATGCAGGCAATACCAGACAGGACCAGGCAATACCAGACAGGATGCAGGCAATACCAGACAGGACCGTATGCAGGCAATACCAGACAGGACCGTATGCAGGCAATACCAGACAGGACCGTATGCAGGCAATACCAGACAGGACCGTATGCAGGCAATACCAGACAGGACCGTATGCAGGCAATACCAGACAGGACCGTATGCAGGCAATACCAGACAGGACCGTATGCAGGCAATACCAGACAGGACCGTATGCAGGCAATACCAGACAGGACCGTATGCAGGCAATACCAGACAGGACCGTATGCAGGCAATACCAGACAGGACCGTATGCAGGCAATACCAGACAGGACCGTATGCAGGCAATACCAGACAGGACCGTATGCAGGCAATACCAGACAGGACCGTATGCAGGCAATACCAGACAGGACCGTATGCAGGCAATACCAGACAGGACCGTATGCAGGCAATACCAGACAGGACCGTATGCAGGCAATACCAGACAGGACCGTATGCAGGCAATACCAGACAGGACCGTATGCAGGCAATACCAGACAGGACCGTATGCAGGCAATACCAGACAGGACCGTATGCAGGCAATACCAGACAGGACCGTATGCAGGCAATACCAGAAAGGACCGTATGCAGGCAATACCAGACAGGACCGTATGCAGGCAATACCAGACAGGACCGTATGCAGGCAATACCAGACAGGACCGTATGCAGGCAATACCAGACAGGACCGTATGCAGGCAATACCAGACAGGACCGTATGCAGGCAATACCAGACAGGACCGTATGCAGGCAATACCAGAAAGGACCATATGCAGGCAATACCAGAAAGGACCATATGCAGGCAATACCAGACAGGACCGTATGCAGGCAATACCAGACAGGACCGTATGCAGGCAATACCAGACAGGACCGTATGCAGGCAATACCAGACAGGACCGTATGCAGGCAATAACAGACAGGACCGTATGCAGGCAATACCAGACAGGACTGTACACACACGCCCAACCCTCTAACCACTAGGCTACCTGCCGACACAAAGCAGGGCGATAGTCAGGACACACAGACAGCAGGACAGTGAGTAGTGGTGTCATCCATCCCCAGAGACACTACCATTACTATCACCATGACGACATCATACTGTTTAAGAGGCGTTCCATCACAGGTCTGAAGTTGGACTGATGCTCAGATGGAGAGTATCTCAGTGTGTGTGTGTGTGTGTGTGTGTGTGTGTGTGTGTGTGTGTGTGTGTGTGTGTGAGACAAAGAGGGAGATGAAGAGAGGGTGTCTGTATCAATGGAAGGAGGTTTATTATGAAGAATAAAAATATAAGAGAAATAGTCTATTTGACGATCAACAAAACACCTCTCCTCATCAGAACCGCTCTGATAAAAGCCGTCGCCAAACACTAATAAAAGGAGTCAACAAGCGGCAGAGCACCGACTGCAGGAGCGAACAAAACCCCGGGAGTCGGTCATTAATAATGCATAGACAATCTTTACAGTGAGAGCAAGATAAAGGGAGCGAAGGGGGTGGGCGTTTTCATGGGTGGGTGCGGATACCTGGCACGGTGGTTTTGTCGGTGGCACGGGTTAACGTTAAACGGTAAATAAATAATTGGATCCATTGTCGCTTAGGATCACTTTAAATTGAGAAACCGGGCCGGTAAAAACGAACGAGTGACACACTGTGTGTGTGATCCAACCCCGACCGTCCACACCGGGGCCGCTATTCCATGCAATACGGCGCTGCGGACGGTAGTAAAATCCGTGGAAATAGCAGGGACGGTCAAAACACACAGGCCTTCAACAAAGAGCCTGTCACAGGCCACAAGCCCTTCGCACAACACCGCCCAGATATGCTCTGTGACAGAACCGAGGGCAGGGTGCACAGCTCACACTAAATACCCACCCTGTCTGACACAAAGACACCCGTAGTCAGCATAGCTACACACACTGTGGTGGAAACACTGATAACTAGAAACACACACACGGGGAGGTGACACGTAGTGAGTGTGGAATCGGACAGGAAACGAACGAGGGAGAAGACAGAGAGTGATATTTCTTACCTTCATGGACTTTATCGCTTCATAGCCGTCCTGCACTGTGCGGACCTCGTCGAACACAGTCTCCTGCGGTAGGAGCAGCTGGTTAAGAATCTGCAGAGACCCGGCCCGGTAACGGATCGCCTCGAGCGTCATGACCCGCGAACGAGATGGATCGGATGGCACAACACACACACACGCTCCTCCCGGTTGTCGTTTCGAATCGTCGTGGGTTGGTAGAGGATAAAAGTGCTGGTAAATGAATATTAACTGTCTGGGGGGAAAAAGGGGGAGCTCAGAAAACCTCTGTCTGACACACATACGGAACCACGTGCTTACCCCGGCAGGAAACCGACCCTGCCTTTCCGAACTTTGTCCACGCCCACCTCTCGCGCGCTCTTTTTCGGCGGTGACAGGCCTGCTCTCTTCTCCCCCTCTTCTCTCTTCTCCCACTCTTCTCTCTTCTCTCTTCTCCCCTCTTCTCTCTGCCCTCTGTTTTGATTGTAGTATGTATTAGCGTAACTGGAGGAGTTGAGCCGGTGCTCTTTCTTACCCTTCAACAACGGAGCAGGCTGCAGCCCCCTCTCATGTCGGGGTTTAGGGAGAACGAAGGAACATACTGAAACATACTGAAGCCATTGTCTAGTCCTCTCTCTGCAGCTATAGAGCTAGACAGATTATACTGTACAGACTAGACTCGCGCTACAGTCTGAGCTACATACAACATAATACACCTCTGTATAGACTGTACTATAGTCCTCTCTGTATAGACTGTACTATAGTCCTCTGTATAGACTGCACTATAGTCCTCTCTGTATAGACTGCACTATAGTCTTCTCTGTATAGACTGCACTATAGTCCTCTCTGTATAGACTGCACTATAGTCCTCTCTGTATAGACTGTACTATAGTCCTCTCTGCAGACTACTATAGTCCCCTCTGTATAGACTGTACTATAGCCCTCTATAGACTGTACTATAGTCCTCTCTAGACTGTACTATAGACTGTACTATAGTCCTCTCTGTATAGACTGTACTATAGTCCTCTCTGTATAGACTGTACTATAGTGACTGTACTATAGTCCTCTCTGTATAGACTGTACTATAGTCCTCTCTGCAGACTACTATAGTCCTCTCTGTATAGACTGTACTATAGTCCTCCTTATAGACTGTACTATAGTCCTCTCTGTATAGACTGTACTATAGTCCTCCTTATAGACTGTACTATAGTCCTCTCTGTATAGACTGTACTATAGTCCTCTATAGACTGTACTATAGTCCTATCTGTATAGACTGTACTATAGTCCTCTCTGCAGACTATTATAGTCCTCTCTGTATAGACTGTACTATAGCCCTCTGTATAGACTGTACTATAGCCCTCTCTGCAGACTACTATAGTCCTCTCTGTATAGACTGTACTATAGTCCTCTATATAGACTGTACTATAGTTCTCTCTGTATAGACTGTACTATAGTCCTCTCTGTATAGACTGTACTATAGTCCTCTCTGTATAGACTGCACTATAGTCTTCACTGTATAGACTGTACTATAGTCATCTGTATAGACTGTACTATAGTCCTCTCTGCAGACTACTATAGTCCTCTCTGTATAGACTGTACTATAG
The DNA here is from genome assembly GCF_023373465.1 of Oncorhynchus keta. NCBI lineage: Eukaryota > Metazoa > Chordata > Actinopteri > Salmoniformes > Salmonidae > Oncorhynchus > Oncorhynchus keta. Next base: position 26,500 of record NW_026284463.1, read on the forward strand.
CCCTCTCTGTATAGACTATTATAGTCCTTTCTGTATAGACTGTACTATAGTCATCTCTGTATAGACTGTACTATAGCCCTCTCTGCAGACTACTATAGTCCTCTGTATAGACTGCACTATAGTCTTCACTGTATAGACTGTACTATAGTCATCTGTATAGACTGTACTATAGCCCTCTCTGCAGACTACTATAGCCCTCTGTATAGACTGTACTATAGTCATCTGTATAGACTGTACTATAGTCATCTGTATAGACTGTACTATAGCCCTCTCTGCAGACTACTATAGTCCTCTCTGTATAGACTGCACTATAGTCTTCACTGTATAGACTGTACTATAGTCATCTGTATAGACTGTACTATAGCTCTCTCTGCAGACTACTATAGCCCTCTGTATAGACTGTACTATAGTCATCTGTATAGACTGTACTATAGCTCTCTCTGCAGACTACTATAGTCATCTGTATAGACTGTACTATAGCCCTCTCTGCAGACTACTATAGCCCTCTGTATAGACTGTACTATAGTCCTCTGTATAGACTGTACTATAGCCCTCTCTGCAGACTACTATAGCCCTCTGTATAGACTGTACTATAGCCCTCTCTGCAGACTACTATAGCCCTCTGTATAGACTGTACTATAGTCCTCCCTGGAGCGGTATACTGATTTATAGTCTATAGAGACTTGACTAGCTGTATACTGAGCTTTATACTATAGTCAGTCTGGAGAGATGATGTAGGCAATACTGGTGTCTGGAAACCCCACCGGTATTTCATCAATTATTTTCACTCACTCACTCACTCACTCACTCACTCACTCACTCACTCACTCACTCACTCACACACTCTCTCTCTCACACTCACTCACTCACTCACACACTCTCTCACTCCCTCTCTCTCACTCTCTCTCACACACTCATTCACTCACTCACACTCACTCTCACACACACACTCTCTCTCACACACACTCTCTCTCACACACACACTCTCTCTCACACACACTCTCTCTCTCACACACTCTCTCACACACTCTCTCTCTCACACACTCTCTCTCTCACACACTCTCTCTCTCACACACACTCTCTCTCACACACACTCTCTCTCACACACACTCTCTCTCACACACACTCTCTCTCACACACACTCTCTCTCACACACACTCTCTCTCTCACACACACTCTCTCTCACACACACTCTCTCTCACACACACTCTCTCTCTCACACACACTCTCTCTCTCACACACTCTCTCTCTCACACACACTCTCTCTCTCACACACACACTCTCTCACACACACACTCTCTCTCTCTCTCTCTCTCTCTCTCTCACACACACAAATAAATTAAACACAATATACAGGCTTAATTCATTGTGGTATTTTAATCCAACCATGATTCCCCTCCCAGGACATTTGACCACATCATTATAATGCCAGTTAATAGTTCATTATCCATCACCTTTGGACACACACTTTGTTCATTTAAAAATAGAGCCATAGTCAATGCTGTATATATAATATATTAACAGGGCTTTTCTGACTGATTGCCAACAATGGATACATGTTTTTAACATAAAAAACAAACTAAACAAAAACCGGTGCTGATCTGGGATCAGTTTAGCCACCAGGACTGGGGGACTGGGCCTGTTTCCACAAAGCTTCTCAGAGCAGCAGTGCTGATCTGGGATCAGTTTAGCCACCAGGACTGGGGGACTGGGCCTGTTTCCACAAAGCTTCTCAGAGCAGCAGTGCTGATCTAGGATCAGTTTAGCCACCAGGACTGGGGTACTGGGCCTGTTTCCACAAAGCTTCTCAGAGCAGCAGTGCTGATCTGGGATCAGTTTAGCCACCAGGACTGGGGGACTGGGCCTGTTTCCACAAAGCTTCTCAGAGCAGCAGTGCTGATCTAGGATCAGTTTAGCCACCAGGACTGGGGGACTGGGCCTGTTTCCACAAAGCTTCTCAGAGCAGCAGTGCTGATCTAGGATCAGTTTAGCCACCAGGACTGGGGGACTCTGCCTGTATCCTCAAAGCTTCTCAGAGTAGATCTAGTATGGAGTGATGTCATAATGTAGGATCAGTTTAGCCACCAGGACTGGGGACTCTGCCTGTATCCTCAAAGCTTCTCAGAGTAGATCTAGTATGGAGTGATGTCATAATGTAGGATCAGTTTAGCCACCAGGACTGGGGGACTCTGCCTGTATCCTCAAAGCTTCTCAGAGTAGATCTAGTATGGAGTGATGTCATAATGTAGGATCAGTTTAGCCACCAGGACTGGGGGACTCTGCCTGTATCCTCAAAGCTTCTCAGAGTAGATCTAGTATGGAGTGATGTCATAATGTAGGATCAGTTTAGCCTTTTAGCTCATAATGAATCAGATTATATGGACAGGTTGGAACCTGATCCTGGATCAGCACTCCAACTCAGATGCTGTGGATACAGAGACAGATCACACTACAGTAGGCTACTAAATGACTGTTGTAGTGGAGAGAGAGAGAGAGGAGAGAGACCGATAGGGGATACAGGAGGAGACCTCAGGGTGTCTGGGTCTATAGAGGGTAGAGGATGAGACCTCAGATTGCTTTAACATGTGATGTGTTTAGCTGATCTGTAAAATACCTATCCAGGCGATGTAAGATCTGGCGTCAGCAACGTCTGAACAGAGGAACAGAACACACCCTCTAACTGATGACTTCACAATGTGGTGATGGACATTCTAACTGATGACGTCATAGTGACATGACGCAAGCCTAATTGATGACATCACAATAGGCTAAATATGGTCCTATAAGAGGGGTCCCAGACTCCGCACCATAGCATTACAATGAATAGAGAACCTCTATCCCAATTCAAAGATAACCCCGTGGGTTTTACAGCTACTGGTCTGTTCTACACTAATTCTAATCCTGTCCTCTTCAATTTAACCCCTGGGGTACCTCCTCTCCTCACTTCCCTGAATGAGACATCTCCATGGCGACACCAGTGTTAGCTAATCCCTCATTATGGGATATAGTTCCCGTTTCCGTGTAGTTCCCATATCACACGACACCAAACGGGTCATATTACAGTAATCTGGGAATAGTGGAGCAGACAGATTAGATTAAACTCATTAACAACGCACACACACACACAATGCGGAGACCAGGAGTTACACACACCACTCTCTGAACAGAGAGAAAGAGAGAGAGCCATTGAAGGACTTTAAAGACTATAGTGAAGGCGGCAGGGTTTTGGTAATAATCGGTAGTGTTTTTGTTTTCAAGTGCAAATAAGCCTTTCTCTGCCCTGCTCTGCATTCTGTCTTCATGTCACTATCAATCCCACAGGATCCCATTCTGCCGTGTATCTCAATGGTGCCCTATTCCCTATATTAGTCCCTATGGGCCCTGGTCTAAAGTAGTGCACTATATAGGGAATAGGGTGCCATTTGGGAGGCAGGCCTGTTTTATTCAAACGGGTTCTTCTTCCTAACTGATTGAATGAATGACAATACAAAGTAAAGAACAGAGTAAAAGGAAGAGCATTATAGTGGAGGAGGCAGAGAAGAGCAGAGGAGCGGCAGGAAGATGTTGAAGGTGATTGGCTGTGTGTGTGTGAGTAACATAACAGTACTCCAGACAACTCTCCAGTCCCTCTGTCCTCCTCTTCTCAGACCAGGCGTTTCCTCTTGAGAGATTCCAACTGACGAATGGAGAGAGAGAGAAAGGAGGGAGGGGAGGGAGAGGGGGGAGAGGGAGAGAGAGAGGGAGAGAGAGAGAGAGGGGGAGGGAGAGAGAGAGAGAGGAGAGAGGGGGGGGAGGGAGTTAGAGAGAGAGAGAGAGAGGGAGAGAGGGAGAGAGAGAGAGAGAGAGAGAGAGAGTGGGGGAGAGGGAGTTAGGGGAGAGAGAGAGAGAGGAGAGAGAGGAGGAGAAAAGGAGATGGGGAGAGAAGGAGTGGAGATGAGGGAGAGAAGAGAGAGGGAGAGGTGAGGCAGGAAGGAAGGAGTAGAGGGAGGGAGGATAGGAAGGAGGAGAGAGGGAGAGAGGAGGGAAGGTGAGGGAGGAGGAAAGGAGTGGAGGTGAGGGAGGAGAAGGAGAGGAGTTGAGGAGAAGAAAGGAGAGGAGGTGAGGAAGGAAAGGAGAGGAGGGAGGTGAGGAAGGGAAGGAGGTGAGGAGGTGAGGGAGGAGGAGGTGAGGGAAAGGAAAGGTGAGGAGGAAAGGAAAGGAGGTGAGGGAGGAGAAGGGAGAGGAGGTGAGGAAGGAGAGGAGGTGAGGAAGGAAAGGAGAGGAGGTGAGGGAGGAAAGGAGAGGAGGTGAGGAAGGAAAGGAGAGGAGGTGAGGAAGGAAAAGGAGAGGAGGTGAGGAAGGAAAGGAGAGGAGGTGAGGGAGGAAAGGAGAGGAGGTGAGGGAGGAAAGGGAGAGGTGAGGAGGAAAGGAAAGGAGAGGAGGTGAGGAAGGAAAGGAGAGGAGGTGAGGAAGGAAAGGAGGGAGGGAGGAAAGGAGGTGAGGGAGGAAAGGAGAGGAGGATAGCAGTGGAGGTGGTGAGAGAAGGAAGGTGAGGGAGGAAAGGAGAGGAGGTGAGGAAGGAAAGGAGAGGAGGTGAGGAAGGAAGGAAAGGAGAGGAGGTGAGGGAGGAAAGGAGAGGAGGTGAGGGAGGAAAGGAGAGGAGGTGAGGGAGGAAAGGAGAGGAGGTGAGGGAGGAAAGGAAGGAGGAGGGAGGAAAGGAGAGGGAGGAAAGGAAAGGAGGTGAGGGAGGAAAGGAGAGGAGGTGAGGAGGAAGGAAAGGAGAGAGGGAGGGAGGAAGGAAGGAGGTGAGGGAGGAAAGGAGGTGAGGAGGAAAGGAGAGGAGGTGAGCAAGGAGGGAGAGAAGGAAAGGAGGTGAGGGAGGAAAGGAGAGGAGGTGAGGAAGGAAAGGAGAGGAGGTGAGGGAGGAAAGGAGAGGGAGGTGAGGAAGGAAAGGAGAGGAGGAGGAAGGAGAGAGGAGGTGAGGGAGGAAAGGAGAGAGGAGGTGAGGGAGGAAAGGAGAGGAGGTGAGGGAGGAAAGGAGAGGAGGTGAGGAAGGAAAGGAGAGGAGGATAGCAGTGGACGTGAGGGAGGAAAGGGAGAGGAGGTGAGGGAGGAAAGGAGAGGAGGTGAGGAAGGAAAGGAGAGGAGGTGAGGGAGGAAAGGAGAGGAGGTGAGGAAGGAAAGGAGAGGAGGTGAGGGAGGAAAGGAGAGGAGGTGAGGGAGGAAAGGAGAGGAGGTGAGGAAGGAAAGGAGGATAGCAGTGGAGGTGAGGGAGAGGAGATTGGGAGAGAAGGAGGGCAAGGGGTAGGTGTCAGATACAATTCAAACTAAATGATATTACACATCACATGGTGCTCGTATACACGATGTGGTCCGATGAATACAGGCTGTTTAAACAGGCAGTCAGTTCTGATCTTTTGACACTAATTGGTCTTTTTTGTATTTTTATTTTGACCATGTCGGTGTACCAGGTGGTGTACCTAACACTGTCTGTAGGAGCTGACCATGTCGGTGTACCAGGTGGTGTACCTAACACTGTCTGTAGGAGCTGACCATGTGGGTGTACCAGGTGGTGTACCTAACACTGTCTGTAGGAGCTGACCATGTCGGTGTACCAGGTGGTGTACCTAACACTGTCTGTAGGAGCTGACCATGTCGGTGTACCAGGTGGTGTACCTAACACTGTCTGTAGGAGCTGACCATGTCGGTGTACCAGGTGGTGTACCTAACACTGTCTGTTGGAGCTGACCATGTCGGTGTACCAGGTGGTGTACCTAACACTGTCTGTAGGAGCTGACCATGTGGGTGTACCAGGTGGTGTACCTAACACTGTCTGTAGGAGCTGACCATGTGGGTGTACCAGGTGGTGTACCTAACACTGTCTGTAGGAGCTGACCATGTCGGTGTACCAGGTGGTGTACCTAACACTGTCTGTAGGAGCTGACCATGTGGGTGTACCAGGTGGTGTACCTAACACTGTCTGTAGGAGCTGACCATGTGGGTGTACCAGGTGGTGTACCTAACACTGTCTGTAGGAGCTGACCATGTCGGTGTACCAGGTGGTGTACCTAACACTGTCTGTAGGAGCTGACCATGTCGGTGTACCAGGTGGTGTACCTAACACTGTCTGTAGGAGCTGACCATGTCGGTGTACCAGGTGGTGTACCTAACACTGTCTGTAGGAGCTGACCATGTCGGTGTACCAGGTGGTGTACCTAACACTGTCTGTAGGAGCTGACCATGTCGGTGTACCAGGTGGTGTACCTAACACTGTCTGTATATAACAGTGTTTACCTCAGTCTCCACCATCTTCAGCCGTCCTAGAGCGTCCTTAGCAGCATCCTGAATAGGCAGAGGGACATGTTACACACAGACAAACACGCTGTAACACAAACACACAACCCTGACCCTTTACTCACCCTGTTGCCTTGGCTGGAAAACCTCTTCACTGACTCAGCAAGGCCCTGGGCAAAACGCTGCAAAATATTCTCATACTCTACAGAGAGACGGAGAGAGAGATAGAGAGAGGGGGAGAGAGAGAGGGAGACAGAGAGAGAGGGAGAGAGAGACGGGGAGAGAGAGAGAGAGAGACATGATGGAGGGAGGGTGATGAGAAAGAGATGGATGGAGTGAGGGAGATGCGAGAGAGATGGAGAGAGAGATGGATGGATGGAGATGGAGAGAGAGATGGATTGAGGGAGATAGAGAGAGAGATGGATGGAGGGAGAGAGAGAGATGGATGGAGGGATGGAGAGAGAGAGAGATGGATGGATGGAGATGGAGAGAGAGATGGATTGAGGGAGATAGAGAGATGAGATGGATGGAGAGAGAGAGAGATGGATGGATTGAGGGAGATAGAGAGAGAGATGGATGGAGGGAGAGAGAGAGATGGATGGAGGGATGGAGAGAGAGAGAGATGGATGGATGGAGATGGAGAGAGATGGATTGAGGGAGCGAGAGAGAGATGGATGGAGGGAGAGAGAGGGATGGATGGAGAGAGAGATGGATTGAGGGAGAGAGAGAGATGGATGGAGGGAGATAGAGAGAGAGATGGATGGAGGGAGATAGAGAGAGAGATGATGAAGGTAGAGAGAGAGATGATGGAGGGAGAGAGAGAGAGATGGATGGATTGAGGGAGGGAGGGACAGAGATAAATATATAGAGGAGTATGTTGAGCTCTCTCTAGCTGGGCTTTCTGCCACTGCAGCCTGTGTGTGTCTGTGTGTCTGTGTGTGTCTGTGTGTCTGTGTTACCTGACAGTAGAGTAGGAGGCTCTCTCTAGCTGAGCTTTCTGCCACTGCAGCCTGTGTGTGTGTGTGTGTGTGTGTGTTACCTGACAGTAGAGTAGGGAGGCTCTCTCTAGCTGAGCTTTCTGCCACTGCAGCCTGTGTGTGTGTGTGTGTGTTACCTGACAGTAGAGTAGGGGAGGCTCTCTCTAGCTGGGCTTTCTGCCACTGCAGCCTGTGTGTGTCTGTGTGTGTGTGTGTGTGTGTGTGTGTGTGTGTGTGTGTGTGTGTGTGTGTGTGTGTGTGTGTGTGTGTGTGTGTGTGTTACCTGACAGTAGAGTAGGGGCCTCTCTCTAGCTGGGCTTTCTCTGCAGCTGGGCTTTCTGTGTGTGTGTGTGTGTGTGTGTGTGTGTGTGTGTGTGTGTGTGTGTGTGTGTGTGTGTGTTACCTGACAGTAGAGTAGGGAGGCTCTCTCTAGCTGGGCTTTCTGCCACTGCAGCCTGTGTGTGTCTGTGTGTGTGTGTCTGTGTGTGTGTGTGTGTTACCTGACAGTAGAGTAGGGGAGCCTCTCTCTAGCTGGGCTTTCTGCCACTGCAGCCTGTGTGTGTCTGTGTGTGTGTGTGTTACCTGACAGTAGAGTAGGGGAGGCTCTCTCTAGCTGGGCTTTCTGCCACTGCAGCCTGTGTGTGTGTGTGTGTGTGTGTGTGTGTGTTACCTGACAGTAGAGTAGGGGAGGCTCTCTCTAGCTGGGCTTTCTGCCACTGCAGCCTGTGTGTGTCTGTGTGTGTGTGTGTGTTACCTGACAGTAGAGTAGGGGAGGCTCTCTCTAGCTGGGCTTTCTGCCACTGCAGCCTGTGTGTGTCTGTGTGTGTGTGTGTTACCTGACAGTAGAGTAGGGGAGGCTCTCTCTAGCTGGGCTTTCTGCCACTGCAGCCTGTGTGTGACCTCCTTGTGTTGCTGTACCAGGTCAGACGGAGGATCCCGCCTACTCTTCCTGTAATCACCAATCTGACGGACACACAGGGTGATTGACATCATCTTAGACCAATCACAGCATAGATTGGCTACCTCCAATTCTGAACAGATCTAGAGTAAACGTTCCCACGGAGACCAGGAGAGGAAAATGAAAGATAGATCGAGAAGAAGAGAGAATGAAAACACACCTGTCTCTCCAGTCTCTCCTTATCGTAGTGCAGTAGACTGAAACTGTGGAGTTTATACTGGGGAGGAGAGTTGCTGGACTGGTTAGACTGCTTGTTCCTCCCATTGTCACTCTTTGGTTTGGAGCGAGGAGAGGGGGCCTGGAGGGGGGGAGGGGACTTCAGTTAGACTGGTATTAATATAACATGTTAACTCTGACAGAGACTGGTATTAATATAACATGTTAACTCTGACAGAGACTGGTATTAATGTAACATGTTAACTCTGACAGAGACTGGTATTAATATATCATGTTAACTCTGACAGAGACTGGTATTAATATAACATGTTAACTCTGACAGAGACTGGTATTAATATATCATGTTAACTGACAGAGACTGGTATTAATATAACATGTTAACTCTGACAGAGACTGGTATTAATATAACATGTTAACTCTGACAGAGACTGGTATTAATATAACATGTTAACTCTGACAGAGACTGGTATTAATATAACATGTTAACTCTGACAGAGACTGGTATTAATATAACATGTTAACTCTGACAGAGACGGGTATTAATATAACATGTTAACTCTGACAGAGACTGGTATTAATATAACATGTTAACTCTGACAGAGACTGGTATTAATATAACATGTTAACTCTGACAGAGACTGGTATTAATATAATATGTTAACATGTTAACTCTGACAGAGACTGGTATTAATATAACATGTTAACTCTGACAGAGACTGGTATTAATATAACATGTTAACTCTGACAGAGACTGGTATTAATATAACATGTTAACTCTGACTGGTATTAATAGACTGGTTATTAATATACATGTTAACTCTGACAGAGACTGGTATTAATATATCATGTTAACTCTGACAGAGACTGGTATTAATATAACATGTTAACTCTGACAGAGACTGGTATTAATATAACATGTTAACTCTGACAGAGACTGGTATTAATATAACATGTTAACTCTGACAGAGACTGGTATTAATATAACATGTTAACTCTGACAGAGACTGGTATTAATATAACATGTTAACTCTGACAGAGACTGGTATTAATATATAACATGTTAACTCTGACAGAGACTGGTATTAATATAACATGTTAACTCTGACAGAGACTGGTATTAATATAACATGTTAACTGACAGAGACTGGTATTAATATATCATGTTAACTCTGACAGAGACTGGTATTAATATAACATGTTAACTGACAGAGACTGGTATTAATATAACATGTTAACTCTGACAGAGACTGGTATTAATATAACATGTTAACTCTGACAGAGACTGGTATTAATATATCATGTTAACTCTGACAGAGACTGGTATTAATATATCATGTTAACTCTGACAGAGACTGGTATTAATATAACATGTTAACTCTGACAGAGACTGGTATTAATATAACATGTTAACTCTGACAGAGACTGGTATTAATATAACATGTTAACTCTGACAGAGACTGGTATTAATATAACATGTTAACTCTGACAGAGACTGGTATTAATATAACATGTTAACTCTGACAGAGACTGGTATTAATATAACATGTTAACTCTGACAGAGACTGGTATTAATATAACATGTTAACTCTGACAGAGACTGGTATTAATATAACATGTTAACTCTGACAGAGACTGGTATTAATATATAACATGTTAACTCTGACAGAGACTGGTATTAATATAACATGTTAACTCTGACAGAGACTGGTATTAATATATACATGTTAACTCTGACAGAGACTGGTATTAATATATACATGTTAACTCTGACAGAGACTGGTAATATAACAATATAACATGTTAACTCTGACAGAGACTGGTATTAATATATCATGTTAACTCTGACAGAGACTGGTATTAATATATCATGTTAACTGACAGAGACTGGTATTAATATAACATGTTAACTCTGACAGAGACTGGTATTAATATAACATGTTAACTGACAGAGACTGGTATTAATATATCATGTTAACTCTGACAGAGACTGGTATTAATATAACATGTTAACTCTGACAGAGACTGGTATTAATATAACATGTTAACTCTGACAGAGACTGGTATTAATATATAATGTTAACTCTGACAGAGACTGGTATTAATATATAATGTTAACTCTGACAGAGACTGGTATTAATATAACATGTTAACTCTGACACTGTTAACTCTGACAGAGACTGGTATTAATATATCATGTTAACTCTGACAGAGACTGGTATTAATATATCATGTTAACTCTGACAGAGACTGGTATTAATATAACATGTTAATATCTGACAGAGACTGGTATTAATATAACATGTTAACTCTGACAGAGACTGGTATTAATATAACATGTTAACTCTGACAGAGACTGGTATTAATATATCATGTTAACTCTGACAGAGACTGGTATTAATATATCATGTTAACTCTGACAGAGACTCTGACAGACAGAGACTGGTATTAATATAACATGTTAACTCTGACAGAGACTGGTATTAATATAACATGTTAACTCTGACAGAGACTGGTATTAATATAACATGTTAACTCTGACAGAGACTGGTATTAATATAACATGTTAACTCTGACAGAGACTGGTATTAATATATCATGTTAACTGACAGAGACTGGTATTAATATAACATGTTAACTCTGACAGAGACTGGTATTAATATAACATGTTAACTCTGACAGAGACTGGTATTAATATAACATGTTAACTGACAGAGACTGGTATTAATATAACATGTTACTCTGACAGAGACTGGTATTAATATAACATGTTAACTCTGACAGAGACTGGTATTAATATAACATGTTAACTCTGACAGAGACTGGTATTAATATAACATGTTAACTCTGACAGAGACTGGTATTAATATAACATGTTAACTCTGACAGAGACTGGTATTAATATAACATGTTAACTCTGACAGAGACTGGTATTAATATAACATGTTAACTCTGACAGAGACTGGTATTAATATAACATGTTAACTCTGACAGAGACTGGTATTAATATAACATGTTAACTCTGACAGAGACTGGTATTAATATATCATGTTAACTCTGACAGAGACTGGTATTAATATAACATGTTAACTCTGACAGAGACTGGTATTAATATAACATGTTAACTCTGACAGAGACTGGTATTAATATAACATGTTAACTCTGACAGAGACTGGTATTAATATATCATGTTAACTCTGACAGAGACTGGTATTAATATATCATGTTAACTCTGACAGAGACTGGTATTAATATATCATGTTAACTGACAGAGACTGGTATTAATATAACATGTTAACTCTGACAGAGACTGGTATTAATATAACATGTTAACTCTGACAGAGACTGGTATTAATATATCATGTTAACTGACAGAGACTGGTATTAATATAACATGTTAACTCTGACAGAGACTGGTATTAATATAACATGTTAACTCTGACAGAGACTGGTATTAATATATCATGTTAACTGACAGAGACTGGTATTAATATAACATGTTAACTCTGACAGAGACTGGTATTAATATAACATGTTAACTCTGACAGAGACTGGTATTAATATAACATGTTAACTCTGACAGAGACTGGTATTAATATAACATGTTAACTGACAGAGACTGGTATTAATATAACATGTTAACTCTGACAGAGACTGGTATTAATATATCATGTTAACTGACAGAGACTGGTATTAATATAACATGTTAACTCTGACAGAGACTGGTATTAATATAACATGTTAACTCTGACAGAGACTGGTATTAATATAACATGTTAACTCTGACAGAGACTGGTATTAATATATCATGTTAACTGACAGAGACTGGTATTAATATAACATGTTAACTGACAGAGACTGGTATTAATATAACATGTTAACTGACAGAGACTGGTATTAATATAACATGTTAACTCTGACAGAGACTGGTATTAATATATCATGTTAACTCTGACAGAGACTGGTATTAATATAACATGTTAACTCTGACAGAGACTGGTATTAATATATCATGTTAACTCTGACAGAGACTGGTATTAATATAACATGTTAACTCTGACAGAGACTGGTATTAATATAACATGTTAACTCTGACAGAGACTGGTATTAATATAACATGTTAACTCTGACAGAGACTGGTATTAATATATCATGTTAACTCTGACAGAGACTGGTATTATATATATCATGTTAACTCTGACAGAGACTGGTATTAATATAACATGTTAACTCTGACAGAGACTGGTATTAATATAACATGTTAACTCTGACAGAGACTGGTATTAATATAACATGTTAACTCTGACAGAGACTGGTATTAATATATCATGTTAACTGACAGAGACTGGTATTAATATAACATGTTAACTCTGACAGAGACTGGTATTAATATAACATGTTAACTCTGACAGAGACTGGTATTAATATAACATGTTAACTCTGACAGAGACTGGTATTAATATATCATGTTAACTCTGACAGACATATACATGTTAACTCTGACAGAGACTGGTATTAATATAACATGTTAACTCTGACAGAGACTGGTATTAATATAACATGTTAACTCTGACAGAGACTGGTATTAATATATCATGTTAACTGACAGAGACTGGTATTAATATAACATGTTAACTGACAGAGACTGGTATTAATATATCATGTTAACTGACAGAGACTGGTATTAATATAACATGTTAACTCTGACAGAGACTGGTATTAATATAACATGTTAACTCTGACAGAGACTGGTATTAATATATCATGTTAACTGACAGAGACTGGTATTAATATATCATGTTAACTCTGACAGAGACTGGTATTAATATATCATGTTAACTGACAGAGACTGGTATTAATATAACATGTTAACTCTGACAGAGACTGGTATTAATATAACATGTTAACTCTGACAGAGACTGGTATTAATATAACATGTTAACTGACAGAGACTGGTATTAATATATCATGTTAACTGACAGAGACTGGTATTAATATAACATGTTAACTCTGACAGAGACTGGTATTAATATAACATGTTAACTCTGACAGAGACTGGTATTAATATAACATGTTAACTCTGACAGAGACTGGTATTAATATATCATGTTAACTCTGACAGAGACTGGTATTAATATATCATGTTAACTGACAGAGACTGGTATTAATATATCATGTTAACTCTGACAGAGACTGGTATTAATATAACATGTTAACTGACAGAGACTGGTATTAATATAACATGTTAACTCTGACAGAGACTGGTATTAATATAACATGTTAACTCTGACAGAGACTGGTATTAATATATCATGTTAACTGACAGAGACTGGTATTAATATATCATGTTAACTGGTATTAATATATCTGACACTGGTATTAATATAACAGTTAACTCTGACAGAGACTGGTATTAATATAACATGTTAACTCTGACAGAGACTGGTATTAATATAACATGTTAACTCTGACAGAGACTGGTATTAATATAACATGTTAACTCTGACAGAGACTGGTATTAATATAACATGTTAACTCTGACAGAGAGACTGACAGAGACTGGTATTAATATATCATGTTAACTGACTCACCGGTGGTGATTGGTTCAGGTTGGAGGACCAGCCATCTCTCTCTCTCCTTACCTGTTGTTCTCTCTCTCTGTCGGGGTGGTGATTGGTTCAGGGTGGAGGACCAGCCATCTCTCTCTCCTTACCTGTTGTTCTCTCTCTCTGTCGGGGTGGTGATTGGTTCAGGGTGGAGGACCAGCCATCTCTCTCTCCTTACCTGTTGTTCTCTCTCTCTGTCGGGGGTGGTGATTGGTTCAGGGTGGAGGACCAGCCATCTCTCTCTCCTTACCTGTTGTTTCTCTCTCTGTCGGGGGTGGTGATTGGTTCAGGGTGGAGGACCAGCCATCTCTCTCTCTCCTTACCTGTTGTTCTCTCTCTCTGTCGGGGGTGGTGATTGGTTCAGGGTGGAGGACCAGCCATCTCTCTCTCTCCTTACCTGTTGTTCTCTCTCTCTGTCGGGGGTGGTGATTGGTTCAGGGTGGAGGACCAGCCATCTCTCTCTCTCCTTACCTGTTGTTCTCTCTCTCTGTCGGGGGTGGTGATTGGTTCAGGGTGGAGGACCAGCCATCTCTCTCTCTCCTTACCTGTTGTTCTCTCTCTCTGTCGGGGGTGGTGATTGGTACAGGGTCGAGGACCAGCCATTTCTCTGTGGTGATCTGAAGCTGTGCTCCTCCCAGCGGCTCCCGAATCTTCACCCTCACCTCCAGCTTACCCCCCGTAGCCTTACGACCATCCAACACCTTGCACAACACAGACAGACAGAGAGACAGAGGGGGAGAGACAAGAGACAGAGAGACAGAGACAGGCAGACAGAGAGATGTATGAGCATGTCTAAGTGAAAACATGTGTGTGTGTGTGTACAGTATCTCTGTGTGTGTGTGTGTGTGTGTGTGTGTGTGTGTGTGTACAGTATCTGTGTGTGTGTGTGTGTGTGTGTGTGTACAGTATCGCTGTGTGTGTGTGTGTGTACAGTGTGTGTGTGTGTGTGTAGAGTATCGCTGTGTGTGTGTGTGTGTACAGTATCTCTGTGTGTGTGTACAGTATCTGTGTGTGTGTACAGTATCTGTGTGTCTGTGTGTGTCTGTGTGTGTGTGTGTATCTCTGTGTGTTTACCTCTATAATCTGTCTGATGTCACATTGGTTCTCCAGTGAGTCCAGCTTCAGCTGAGCGTTCCCCAACACTTTGTCCCCCTTGAACAGACCCCTACACACACACACACACACACACACACACACACACACACACACACACACACACACACACACACACACACACACATTAAGATCTATTGATGCACCGGTGCGTCAAACTAAGTGCCATAATAATAAAATCCCCATCATAATCTGTCAGTTGAAGTTAGAGAGATCAGTTTTCTATTTAATTGGATGCGTCTCAATCCACCAATGGTGGCCTTTCGAATCTGTGGTGGGAGGTGGCCTAGCTACAGCGGTGTTTGACGGCAGGTAGTCTAGTGGTCAGAGCGTTGGACTAGTAACCGAAAGGTTGCAGATCGAATCCCTGAGCTGACTTGGTAAAAATCTGTCGTTCTGCCCCTGAACAAGGCAGTTAACTCACTGTTCCCCGGTAGGCCGTCATTGTAAATAAGAATTTGTTCTTAACTGACGTGCCTAGTCAGTTAAGACTAAATGACTATTGTAGCTGGAAATAGCAGATTTGTTTAATGGAATATCTACAGAGGCGTACAGAGGCCCATTATCAGCAACCATCACTCCTGTGTTCCAATGGCACGTTGTGTTAGCTAATCCAAGTTTATCATTTTAAAAGGCTAATTGATCATTAGAAAACACTTTTGCAATTATGTTAGCACAGCTGAAAACGGTTGTGCTGATTAAAGAAGCAATAAAACTGGCCTTCTTTAGACTAGTTGAGTATCTGGAGCATCAGCATTTGTGGGTTCAATTACAGGTTCAAAATGGCCAGAAACAAAGAACTTTCTTCTGAAACTCGTCAGTCTATTCTTGTTCTGAGAAATGAAGACTATTCCATGCGAGAAATTGCCAAGAAACTGAAGATCTCGTACAACGCTGTGTACTACTCCCTTCAAAGACACAGCAAACTGACTGTAACTGTATCTACATGTATTAACCAGGTCTGGTGTGTTAACCAGGTCTGGTGTATCTGGTGTATTAACCAGGTCTGGTGTGTTAACCAGGTCTGGTGTGTTAACCAGGTCTGGTGTGTTAACCAGGTCTGGTGTGTTAACCAGGTCTGTGTGTTAACCAGGTCTGGTGTGTTAACCAGGTGTTAACCAGGTCTGGTGTGTTAACCAGGTCTGGTGTGTTAACCAGGTCTGGTGTACCAGGTCTGGTGTAACCAGGTTAACCAGGTCTGGTGTATTAACCAGGTCTGGTGTGTTAACCACCAGGTCTGGTGTATTAACCAGGTCTGGTGTGTTAACCAGGTCTGGTGTGTTAACCAGGTCTGGTGTGTTAACCAGGTCTGGTGTATTAACCAGGTCTGGTGTGTTAACCAGGTCCAGGTCTGGTGTGTTAACCAGGTCTGGTGTATTAACCAGGTCTGGTGTGTTAACCAGGTCTGGTGGTGTGTTAACCAGGTCTGGTGTGTTAACCAGGTCTGGTGTGTTAACCAGGTCTGGTGTGTTAACCAGGTCTGTGTGTTAACCAGGTCTGGTGTGTTAACCAGGTCTGGTGTATTAACCAGGTCTGGTGTATTAACCAGGTCTGGTGTATTAACCAGGTCTGGTGTTAACCAGGTCTGGTGTAGGTCAACCAGGTCTGGTGTATTAACCAGGTCTGGTGTATCTGGTGTGTTAACCAGGTCTGTGTGTTAACCAGGTCTGGTGTGTTAACCAGGTCTGGTGTATTAACCAGGTCTGGTGTATTAACAGGTGTGGTGTATTAACCAGGTCTGGTGTTAACCAGGTGTCTGGTGTATTAACCAGGTCTGGTGTATTAACCAGGTGGTGTGTTAACCAGGTCTGGTGTGTTAACCAGGTCTGGTGTCAGGTGTGGTGTGTTAACCAGGTGTGGTGTTAACCAGGTCTGGTGTGTTAACCAGGTCTGGTGTGTTAACCAGGTCTGGTGTGTTAACCAGGTCTGGTGTATTAACCAGGTTAACCAGGTGTGTTAACCAGGTCTGGTGTGTTAACCAGGTCTGGTGTGTTAACCAGGTCTGGTGTGTTAACCAGGTCTGGTGTGTTAACCAGGTCTGGTGGTCTGGTGTGTTAAACCAGGTCTGGTGTATTAACCATTGTGTTAACCAGGTCTGGTGTGTTAACCAGGTCTGGTGTATGTCTGGTGTGTTAACCAGGTCTGGTGTGTTAACCAGGTCTGGTGTATTAACCAGGTCTGGTGTGTTAACAGGTCAGGTAAATCCAGGTGGTGTATTAACCAGGTGTGGGCTGGTGTATTAACCAGGTCTGTGTGTTAACCAGGTGTGGTGTGTTAACCAGGTGTGGTGTGTTAACCAGGTCTGGTGTAACCAGGTCTGGTGTGTTAACCAGGTCTGGTGTGTTAACCAGGTCTGTGTTAACCAGGTCTGGTGTATCAGGGTGTGTTAACCAGGTCTGGTGTGTTAACCAGGTCTGGTGTGTTAACCAGGTCTGGTGTGTTAACCAGGTCTGGTGTGTTAACCAGGTCTGGTGTATTAACCAGGTCTGGTGTATAACCAGGTGTGGTGTGTTAACCAGGTGTGTGTGTTAACCAGGTCTGGTGTGTTAACCAGGTCTGGTGTGTTAACCAGGTCTGGTGTGTTAACCAGGTCTGGTGTATCAGGTGTGTTAACCAGGTCTGGTGTGTTAACCAGGTCTGGTGTATTAACCAGGTCTGGTGTGTTAACCAGGTCTGGTGGTCTAACCAGGTCTGGTGTGTTAACCAGGTCTGGTGTATCTGGTGTATTAACCAGGTCTGGTGTGTTAACCAGGTCTGGTGTGTTAACCAGGTCTGGTGTGTTAACCAGGTCTGGTGTGTTAACCAGGTCTGGTGTGTTAACCAGGTCTGGTGTGTTAACCAGGTCTGGTGTGTTAACC